>NW_027109100.1:444609-451959 GCF_000696795.3 Halyomorpha halys
TACCGTTGGCTAGTACAAAAGAAGTAAATATTGGCCTAGATAAAAACTTGACTATATAGCGTTTTTTAATTTGGACACTATTTAGCTTATACAATATATATATATATATATGAAAAGAAGAGTACAACAAAAAATAAAATATGTGATGTTTACTTGTTTCTTAATTATTAATTAGTAACACTGATTAAATCTTTAATTGCATTCCTTTTATTTATTTAATTTATTGAATTACTTTTTAAAAAAATTATGCACTGATCTCTTGTATTTCTGTTTTAATTTTTGTCCTATACAATCGAGCAACTACCATCAATGAACTTTATTTTACTAAAATACTTGTATTTTTGTGGAAATGTTTAGTTTTATGAAAAATCCCAACAATTAGGTCATTATTATAGAATTAAGAGAAGGAAAAAAAATTGTGTGATCCAAATTCATTAATCAGGATTGATTTCTCTTTGATACTGAGCTTAATGTATATATCCCACCCTCAACACAACTCAAAAATCCAGATTCAAAGTTAAATGTATTTCAAAGATTTTTTATTTTACATTATAATTCATAATGATCTATTTTTCATTTAGGTTTTGAAGCAAAAATGAGCTTCAATATAAAAAAAATTTGTTTGAAATCTGTTTTCTCAAAGGTTAGATTTTTGAGTTATGTTAATCTAGGATTGAGGAGTAATCTATAATTTCACAAAACAAATAAAATTTGAAAATAAAAACTACTAATATAAGAAGGTGTAGTTAAATAAATTATACCTAGCTAACAATACTTCAAGTTGTTTTCATTGGATAGTGTGCCCTTTGATTGTCGTCTCAAACATTTTTTCAATGAAATTTATTACAGAAACCTGTTTTCACCTTATGTTCCTAAAAATATGAACCTTGAGAGGGAAATAAATTGTCAATCTTAATTATTTGTAATAATGGTTTTCATTCAATAAACAATTAATATTTCTGCATTATTTTGTAAGAAGTACTATAGAGGTGATATTAAACAAATTGTAAATATATTTAAGTATTGAAATTATGAAAAAAAAAGATTAGCATCAAACCGTGGTGAAAATGGTTTAAGGCATTAGTCAAAAAGTTTACCGTTATTGTAACAATCATGGAGACGTGAAACATTTATTTGTTTCATATTGGAAGAAGATAGTTGGCCATATGAAGTAGATTGTAGGAAGATGGTCCGGGTGGCGGTCAATAAAGGTATCAAAATAGTAAAAGAAAACCATTTATTGCTAACCAACTTTGCAGGGCTGTCACATTGAAACAAAGATGACAAGCGGTGGCCCTGCATTTGTTGATTCATATTAGAAGAAGATATTTTTTATTTACTATTTGCTATTAGTAGTCATCATTATTTTTTCTGGCCTTTACTCTTTCAATGATATGTAAGCTAACTAATTGAGAACAACTATATTACGAACAATTAATTTAAGTATTGGTTATTTTTAAAATTTTAATCTTCGAAAAAAATGTAATATTATTTTTATCATGATATATTTGATCTTAAATTTTTGTAATTTAATCAATCCCATCATATTTTATAAAATAAATTTACACCGCTACAAGCAATGAAGGGTCCGATTGCTTTGTAAGAAATAACTTTATAGAGGCTGGATGGACTCTTAGAAGGGGCTAAGTAACCCAAACTCATAGGGTCGGCTCACGGTTAAAGTAACAGAACAAATAATTATCGGCCACAGCTTGATTCAAACCTGTTCAGTGCCTTACTCACTGAGCTATCCCACTTCATCATTATATTTTAGTAAACTAATGTCATAAAAAAAAAAAAAAAAATGTTTATTTCAAAACAAACTGAAATAAAAGCTGATATTACTACAAAATAATTTAACATGCGTTTTCTATGTAACTTGTTAGTTTTTCTATTGGACTGTTCAAGCCAATCTGTACCGTTGGCTAGTACAAAAGAAGTAAATATTGGCCTAGATAAAAACTTGACTATATAGCGTTTTTTAATTTGGACACTATTTAGCTTATACAATGTAAATTTTGAAGCATTAATAAAGTATTACTTAAATTTTATTATTTGTATTTTCTTCCTCTTTTTTTCTTTCTATAAGCTTATACGTACTCAGTATAATATTTTTATCACAGTGTCGAAGAATTCCAACATGGCCGTGGAGGCGCTGGCAGGACTTGCTTCAAAGGAAGATATTGGAGGGGTTTTCCTAAAAAAAGCAGATGCACCCTCAGCCTTAACAGCTCAGTGGACTCACCCATTGCTGCTTCGAGTGAAGGGCAGGCGCCATCCTATAACATCAGTTGTCAAACCAGTCTACACTAGTGTCAATCAGGGTGACTCCTTTATCTTAGTCACTAAAGACCAGGTACTACTTTTATTTATATATTTTTTTACTAAAATTTACTGCTAGGATTGTAAATTAGAGAGATACAATTTATCTTATCAGGTATTTTTGTGAAAACTCTATCCTATAAATCTCTTTATTTCATAATTTACCCAATATTCAGGATCAACAGTCTGTAATTAGTTACCATTTTATAGAATGAACACCATTGTTTTAAGTTGTTTTAGGTGTTATAAAGACCGTTGATTTTTCTTTTTTTTCACTAAGTAATTACTATATTTTCAGGTGTTCCATTGGATTGGAGAATATTGTAGCCTTACTGAAAAGTCGCGTGGTAGTGATATTGCTCAAGACATAGCTCAACGAAAAGACTTAGGTTGTACTGGGGCTAGTAACGTAATCACGCTCGAGTCAAATGCCAACTCCGAGAGGCACAAAGAATTTTGGAGGCTCCTCGCTCTTCCAGATCTTCTCATGAGTAGCTACAAAGGTGATTATATAAAATGATCATGACAGCTTTTTATTTCTTATTAAAATAGTTTCACCAAGCACCTAATATGTTGTAACATGTAAATATTTATTTAAAGTAATTTTCATAGTCTCTATTTTTGAGTAATTAGTAGTTTTTTTAGTACAAATTGACATTAGTGGAGTTGTAATTTTCCTGTAAAATAATAAAAGATGAAAGCTTTGTTTTTTTTAGAAATATCTACGATAGCTATTTAAAATCTATGATTCATTAAAATGAAAAAAATCTTTATAAGTTGTGTACATATTATGTTATACAAATTGGGTCTTCAAATACATTTTAAATAAAGAATAATTTTTATTATATCCAAGTATAAACCAAATTTTATTTCATAACCAATTAATATAAATAATCAATTTTTATTATATTATTATTATTATTATTTAATAATTTTTTATATTATTAAAAACATTTTTATAATTTCTTTTTAAAAAAATATTAATTTTTAAAACTGGGTTTGAAAAAGTTCTAATAATTAAAGTTAATTGTTGATTATTTATTTCAAAATGTAAACATTGTTATGTATTAACATACCAACACATTTTATTTAATATTTCTGATCAATTTTATTGATAACATTATTTGTAAAACACTGTAAACCACTTCTCGAATTGTACCTGTTATCACTCAAAACATAAACTATTGTTGAAAATGGTTTATCAACATTGATCTATCTTAGGAGCCATATCTAATAATACAATTTTAGCAAGTTATGTTTTAGACAAATCTTTGAAAAATAAATTAAATAAAAATAATCCGATTTTATTTTTCTGTCAGTTCAAATAATTGGTGCTCTGTTCTAGTAGACATTATGGAAATGATATTAACTTTTTTCCTTAGAACATTTTTAATAAATCAAAAAAAATAAATAAAAGTTCAGCTGAAAATTTTAAATAAAAATTGGTAAAACTTTTGTGAAAAATGAATAACTGTTTTATTCCCTGGTTTAGTCCAAGTTAAATTTTGTTTGAAAAAAATGTTTTGAAAAGTTGACTAAATTTTTCATCACCCAGACAAATTTGAAGTAATCTATTTACTGCTTGTTGGCATTTTTTACAATTTAAAAAAACTGGCCATCAGATAAAACCTCTTTAATTAATTTAATTAGTTTCCGTAAATTAAATGATTCTTTAATAAAGTTAGCACTATTAATTAGGCTGTGGTTTTTATTAAGTTTAAACACAATAATTTTATTTTTGAATAATCCTTTTCTCTATAAATTTGACTATTATATTATTATTTATTTATTAATGATTTATTTGTCAACTAAAGAAAAAATATAGGAACAAATGCTCATATTTGTATATATTTATTTATATTTTTTTGTACATAATTTTAATAGACTTATGCTAGTAGGTTCTCTCCACTTACTAATCATGGACTTTATATCCTATATCTTATTTGCACTTCATGTATAAAGCTAAAGCTATAATAATCTTAATCATATTTAGCGTATAACCTTTAATAAAATTAATTTGATTATTTTCAATTTATTCTTATGGAACTAATTATTTCTGTTTATTTCCATATAAATCTGTGTGTACATGTTTGTTCGTCTGAAGTTAACAGCTGTTTTCTATTTTCTATACTGTAAGAAATCAACTGAAATGAAACGCTATCTGGCCTTTTAATACATTGCTATTATTATTATAGCTTTAGATTTAATTGTATATTAATTGTGAAATAAAATCTACATCTTTGTTAAGGAGATCACCAACTGGTCCCATCCTAATTTTAGTTATTAGTTGGTTTATGTGTAATGTAACAGTTGCAGGTCTGTTCCACGATTTTTTAAAGCTATGCTTTATTGGTGAGTTTTTAACTCTGTAGGCATCCTTTACTCCCACCCACAAATACAACCCGTTCACTGCTATTTTATCACTACTTTTTTTTGTAAATATATGCACAGAATAGGTGTTTTCAAGAAGTTGATTAGGGTTCATCAAAAAGAGAAAACACACGGAGAAGTATAAACTTATTCTTAAAGTGTGCTGTTGTTTTGATTGGCGGGATTTATTAGAGCTAAGTAAAACATGAGATAAAAAAAAGAACCATGAGTATATATAACTGTATATGAACATTTGTACTTATAATTTATAAAATTCATTCATAATTCATGGATAGGGTAAAGTCACTAGTAGTTACTTTATAAATCGATTTTTAAAAATGTTTTCGATTACTGAATACATTTTTTTTTTTAGAAATTATGGAACCTATGTACTTTTAGCGAAGAAGAGAATATTAATAAAACAAGAAAAAGGGCATTTTAATGTACAAAAAAGAGGGGAGCAAAATAGATAAAAGTGTAAAAATTCTTAAAATTTTCCTTCAACTTGTTATCTTTGATTATTCAATTCTGATTAGGCCCTACAAATTAGGCAGAAACATTACAAATAAGTGTACACTTATCGGTATGTATTCTTCTTTGGTTGCACCTCCAACCAACTTCTCCTTAGATCATATTTACAGTTAACAGTATCTCCACTATTTAAAGTAGATGTATTATTGCATTAATTTTGCATGTTTTACTGCTTATTGTTGTGACATGTATTTTATCCTCATTAAACATAATGTCCCAAACTCTTGGTATTTGCCAAGCTTGGTTTAAGCAAAATTTGTTTCTGCAATTAGTGTCAAGTTTTTTTATTTATTGCTTATATTTTATTTCTTGAGCAGAGTCTTATTTTATTCAGGACATTCGATAGAGCTTTTATTCTCACATTTTATATCAAATTTTTTAAAAAAGAAAAATTGTATATAGAAATTTAATTAATGTTTTTCCCTTAATTGAATTTAGTTTAAAAAAATTCTCCTCATTTTTTTTTTAAATAGAATTCATCTGTACTAAGACTAAATTATTGTATATTAGGAGAGGTTGCTGGACATCCAGAAGAAGATTCTGTCTATGAAGTGGCCATGAGTGAAACTTACATGGTCTATCGCCTGTCTGGTGAAAAATTGGTTCCTGTAGAACAATACTGGGGCCGAATACCAAAAGTGGCTATTCTTAACCCTTCTCAGGCAAGTAGTACATTTCCCATTTTTTTAACTGTACTGATGTTCTTTTTGATCTATAATATGAATCACTGAATTGGTCGTAAAAATGATCAAGTGCTGTGTTTGACATCACTTGATCACTTTTACCTTTAACCTGACAAAATAGAACGTGTATTAAAAATAAAGTCTCTTTTAAAATACATAATCATAGTTTAGAGACAGCTTTTTTAATAACTTTTACTTTATAAAAATGATATTATTTTGTATTAAAATAATACTTATAAATTTGTTTTCTTTTAGCCGTAATTAGGTTTATAAAAAAACTATGTCTTGTTTTTTTCGTCAAATTGAAATTTTTATTATTTGCTGTTATAATAGTTTTTTCTAAAAAAATTAAAATTATTTTAGTGTTTAATTTACTTTTAATATGTGTGTGTTTGAGTACTATTAGCCATGAATTATTATGAATACTGTAAATTTAATTTTTAATTTAATTATGTTATTAGTGTTAAATTCTTTCTCAATAGGATACATCAGAGCAAGCTCCGCTATATTTTATTCTTTAAATAGTTAAAAAATTAATATTTAAAGTCAAATTATTATTTCAGGTCCTTGTTTTCGATTTCCGCTCAGAAGTATATATTTGGTCCGGTAAGAATGCAGATATGGCTGAGAAACGAATTGGCACAAGATTGGCTCATGAACTATTCAAAGGAGGATATAACTCATGTTGGTATCCGACTGGTAAGTATCTATATTTATTTATCAGCTGTTATTTATGTATTTCTATAGTGTACTTAATATGTGTTATCCGACAGGCATCAATTGGTTAGATGAGGAAATGAGTAAAAAGGAGAGGCCGGAATGGTCCATACTACGCCGTATCACCCAGCACATGGAACCTGTTATATTTAGGGAAAAATTTTTAGATTGGCCTGACTTTTCTAAGATAATACAAGCGAAGCAGATTAAACCTGACAATGACTCTAAGGTAATTTTTTTTCATTATTTATTTTTATTTCTAGTTTTATTATTAAATCATTCATATTTATTTTGGATTATCACATAGTTAATTATGTGTCCATTCCTTAACTCTGAATTTTTTTTTTTGCCATTTTCCAATTTTAACCACTTTTTCATTTTCAATATTGCTCCGTTTTACTACTCCTTCTTAATTTAATTCTCCTCATCCTGTTTTAAATAAATGTTTTTTAAATGTGATAAGACCGTCGTCTAATCGGGGTTTAGCAGAAGAGCGGATCGTCTGGAAGAATTCTCTTTCATTATTTTTGCTGTTATGATCTCCTCTCGAGAGATTGTGCTATGTCATACATAAACCAATACTACTCGCTATCAATGTCTTTCTTGAAGGTAAAATAAGTATGGGAATCATCTGTTACTGATAATTGATTAACAATAATAAGCATTACAGAAAACATTTATTGATATTATTATTATTATTATTATTATTAATTATATTTTATTTATG
>NW_027109100.1:452024-460775 GCF_000696795.3 Halyomorpha halys
TTTTAATAATTTATTTTTGTTATAAAAAATTATTCAATAGTTATAATTTTATAAATAAGAGTATCTTTTACACAAGACTAAACCCCCACATTTTTAGTCTTTAAAAGAAAATCAAATTGTTATAAGAGCCATATAAAACCCACCAGGCCGATCTGGTAATAAAAAAATATATAAAAAAAAAAGAAAAATTAAACATCTATTTTGGCTGAGTCCAACAGAGTTGAGCCTCTCCTAGCACTATTTTTATTTCAGTATTATTGTAGAGTACTTAGGCCTAAATAATTTTTAAAAAAACAAAATCAATAAATAGAATATTAAAAGAATTATAATGAGGTGTAGATAGTAGTTGACCGTAGATTACTGATTGGAGAAGATGATCGGGGGGGGGGTGCAGTCAGACGCCTACCGTGCCCGAGTGCCGACCGGACCCCTCGATCATCTTCTCCAATCAATTAAAAGAATTATTGTTATAAAATGACTCGGTAATGTTATCTTTGAGTTAGTTGAAAATTAAGACCTTTTGTCATTAAAGTACTTTATTTATTTAAATTTTTTATAAACTCAATATTTTTTTCTAATTAAAGGCTGATGGAAGCTTGGAGATACGACCTTGTGACATAAAGGAAATGATTGATTGGGAACCGCCAGAACCTGACCTGATTCTTGAAGGGACACATCTCGGGAGAGGAAAATCGTATCATGACGAGGAGGTAGAAAATTATAACTTTTTTGTAATTATTAGTAATAATTTCCCAAATATCACATAAGATTTTAATCCTGATTGTAAATGTTTAGACTCGTAGGTTGTTTGAAGTGAAGACCCTGACTGTTGACATTTGGCATATCCATGACTACTCAAGGACACCATTGGACAAACCCAGCTATGGTCATTTTCACAGAGGCGATTCATATATCATCAGGTGGAATTATGTTGTCACGGTAACAGGTTAGTTGATGATTTTTGTGGATTTATAAATTATATAGTTCAATTTTGTTTTAAGATTTAAAAATCTGATATTAATGAATATTATAGTTTATAAAGCAACATGTTAATGATTAATTTATACATTTCCTTTCATTTTTTCAATTCTAATTATAAATCTTAAAATATTGTTAAAAAAGTGAAATATAAGTAAGTTGAAAAAGGCAGCAACTGATTGCATTATGATATTATATATACTGTCACACAATTTCATAATGAAATACAACAAATTAATGAATGAGTAAAATATAATTTATGAAGAAAATAATGAACGATTAAGCATTCTTAACTAATAAATTAATAATAATGAACCTTAAAAATTTCTTAGAACACGTAAGAAGTACTGTATGAAGTGAACTTTTCTAAAAATAAGAATAAAATATAACTAAAATACTAGGTGTATCTAAATAATATGTATTAGCTAGGTTTGGTTTATTGAGAACACAATGAAATCAACATCACTAAAGAAAGAAAAGAAAAATATTAAATAAAAATGGGATGATGGTTGTAGTTATTGTCGTTCACTGATAAAAAAATTCAATTGGTTTTTCCAGTTTTGAATTTATTGTTTAAATATGCTGTATTTTGTATATATTTGGCACATACATGTTTTATTTTAGTAAAAAAAAAATTATCTGAGATGTTAAAGTTTTTAAATATTGAATTATTAATACAAATGTTTTGAAAATTGAAATATGAATGCAGGTCGTGAACTGAGTGGTGAACCATCCAAACATGGTTCTACAGGCCGTGAACGGATCGCCTACCTCACCTGGCACGGCAGCGATTCACCCAGCCTAGAGCAAGGCGCAGCAGCCTTGCACACTGTAGATTTGGACTCAGAAGCTGCTACCCAACTGGTTGTCAGTTGTGGCCGTGAACCTCCAGTATTTCTCACCTTAGTTTCCTCACCGATTGTTGTTCATTTAAACTCTCGAGCAAGTCTTTCAAAAGGTGAGCTTTTCTCTTCTTTTTTTTTACTCGCCAATATTTGTTAATACATTAATTTAATTCGATCCAGAACTAAAGACTACTGTTGATAAGACATTTCAGTGGTGGGAGACTATACCATCTTGTATACATCATAGCAGGATTATATCTGGTGTTTAAAAAATTCAAAATAAAAAAATTGATTTTATGGACCCTTTTCACCAGGAAAATAGGAAATAGAAAACAATATTACATTGTTTTATAAAAAATATAAATTATTTAATATAAGTATAAAAATATTGTATCAAATATAATATAAAAAACATTATCATTGCTTAACATTGAATATTTGTAAGGGACACAAAAATGTAGCAAATCATATTATGCCATAGTTTATTACTTTAACTAATTATCATCATAACTAATTATCATATCACTAAATTTTAAACTATTAAGAAGCGTTTTGGAGTCACTCAACCAAGCCTAAGGAAAAAAAAATTAGACTTTTTTTTAATTAAATTTTGTTTCCCCCATTGAGTGAGATACAGTGATTATCAAAATATAGACAGGCACATATACCATAGCCCCAAGATATATTTTGGTAGTATACATACTAATGGAGGTAGAGACCTCCAAAACAAATTAAACACCATTGACAGCTATACATTGAAAATTTGACCTGACTATGGAAAGTAAAATAATTTTTTTTATTTTGAAGGTTGGTACAATGCTTCTAGAATGCTTCAGATCTTATTTAATTTGATTTTAGGATTCTACTTATCTTGAAAGGTAAAACTTCGAATTTGGAGAGGGAGTTAAAAAATTTTTTCTCAGTCTATTACAAAGGTTCATTATTAAAAATAATACACCCAAAAAGTGTACGAAGTCTGATTTGCTGCATCTGTTCTTACAATAGTCTGATATGAGCTTTTATGCTGATGAGCTGATTGAACTTTTTTTATTTGTTAGAAATTCAATTACCTTTGAAATGATAATAACATAATTTATCATAAAGATATACTTTTTGAGTTATACTAAATAGATTACTCTTTTCTCCATAAGTGGTTTTCTCAAGAATTTTTTTATAAATAAGAAGTTATAGAGATTTAATGTGAAGAGTTTAGTTCATCAAAATTGCTGAACCATTTTTGGCTCTACAGGGTCCAGAATCGAGACAGTCAACTGAGACCAAAAGCTTACAAAACAAAAAAAAGAAATAACAAAATTGGTCCAACCCATTCAAGAGATAAGCTAACAGTTACACACAAAGGCCTATAGCTGATTTTTTTATTTTTATCTTTTTCAATCCAAGGGTTCTGAAATGCTTTGATTGATTGAAAATACTGAATATTGAAAATTTGACTTGATTACAATACTTTCTGTATCAATTAGCTTTAACTTTATCCTTGGTATTTTAGTTATCCAGTACTAATAATTCAGTTTAATTACACCTGGGCCCTGTTTCATAATGAAGTACAAAATAATACTATTAGTCTTGTCGATTTAACTTAATACAATTATATTGACTTATACAATAGTAACTTGTACTTTAGTACTTTTTAACTCCTGTAATATCACTAATAATCCTTCCTATTATGAAAAAAATAAGTATTAATGTAATTAACACACTGTTTCGATATTTGTATTTTGAACTAATACTATTAGCTTTCATTATGAAACAGGGCCCTGGAGGTTTAATGTTGATATTGCTAGTGATTTTTCCTCCTTATCTGCCAGCATTCAACTCAAAAACTTTTATTTTCCAAAAATTAACATTAATTTAACTCAGTTTTACCATTGATATATATATGTGTGTATATATATTATGTTCTAATCGTAGCCTATTGTTGCACAGTAATTTTATTCCAACAATTTGGTTTTTGCTAGTAGTAGTTTTGAAATAGATTAAAACAAAGTTTCCTTATAGCTTAGGAAATATTATTGAATTATTCTTATGATTAGTGACAAAGCTATAGTAAAAATAAAATAAAACTGTTTAAACAGATTCAAGGAAAAAGAAACGTTGTTCAAAGAACGTAGCCCTGATAAAAGAATTGTTTGATCAAAGAGGAAGAGTTTTTGATAACAGCAATAGAAATATGAAAAATGTGTTGCCTGTAATATCAGTCCCGCAGGGTATGCTTTGAATTACAGTTAGGTTTAAGAATTTTATATCTTTTGATTTTTTTGTACGTAGTTAGAAAATATATTTTACAGAAAGCATAAGCATTTTCTAGACATTTTATATTGATTAAATGCTGTAGTTTTATAATGTTTAATTAAACTTTCTGTTTTGTTTTTTTTTAATTATTTTTAAACTGACTATAAGAAGCACCATGACCTATAAGGCCTATTGTGCGCCATCCACATTACAACGTTGTAACACCACATGTAAACCTTTATAACCATAAGGTTATAAATGGTTTGTTATATGGTGTGGTGTTTTATACTGTTGATAATCTTATAGAAAAAATAAATGTTAATGGTTTTAAAATTTAAATAAAGAGGTTTGAACTTTAAATAAAGAAAATGACCTGGGCAGAATAGCCTGCAAATAGAAAATATAAATTAATGTGAGAAGGATTTTTGTATTGAAGATGTCCCTGAAGATGGCTAGAAAGGCCGAAACGTTGGACAAATGAATAAATAAAGTGTTGAGACGGATTTGGATATAAAATTGATTTATTTAATAAATATTACCTTGTCTCAAAAAATTTTTGAAATAATATAATTAATGCTTTATTATAATTAAAATAAATAGTTTATCCATTTTTGTATTGTTTCTTTAAAACTTCCTTTGTTGAGTCAATGGCTTAAATGTTATTTATTTTTAGAGCAAGATATCGCCAGCACCAGACTGTACATAGTGACTGGAGAGGACGAAGACGAAACTCGGCTGGATGAAGTTGAGGTTAGTGAGAAGTCACTGCGATCTAGCGCGACCCTCTGGTTGGTTCGACCAGTGCTGGGCACCAGTTACCTTTGGTATGGTTGCTGCTGCACTTTCAAATCTCAGGCTGCCAAAGCTGTCAAGATGGTCGCATCTTCACCTCCACCAGAGCTTGGGGTATCAGTGTCATCTGTAAAGGTATGCCGTCTTTAAATCTTTTGTCATCAATTTCATATTTACTAATGGTGAAATGAAGAATTATTTATGAAAAATTATTCATTTATTTTATTTTTTTATTTCAATTTAAATCCTTAATCACAGTAAGATCTGATGTAGAAAATAATGGTTACAAGTATAAGTTAATACAATAAGAATAACAAACATTTTGCCACTGTTGCGAATTGAGTGTAATAAAAAAGTTGCTACAGAATAATCATCAGTAAAAAAAAAAAATAATAATAAAATAAAATTTTCAATTAGTGTTTGTAAGATGAAGAAAGGTTATCCAATAGAGTTATCTCTATATGACTGCTTGCATTAGAATTATTTCTAATTTTTAAATAACATTTTTTTTAAACTATCTGAAAAAATATGTTTTTATTTTAAAAGTTTAATCTATTTTAAATTCTATAAATAATTCTAAGGTAATGTATATGATATAGCTAATATGTAAATATTATACCTAATGAAAGCTATTTTTGTATTATTATGATGTTTCAAAGAAGTAATATTTTCTAGTCTAGCCTAGACTCAAAGACATTTTTTTTTTTTATTTACAATCCGTTCATGGTATTCCATAATAAGTGAAAACATGTTTAAAATTAAAATTAATAAGTTAACTATAATTTTGTAATTAAAAGAAGTATTGCCATCATGAATATTAAAGAACATGTTGAATTTAAAACAACCAAACATTACAAATCAAAAGTAGGGTGGTAAGTGGAAGTTTTGTGATGTGCACACTGTATCAGAATTTTATTACATAATACAAACTTCTCAGGTTAATGAGATAGAGGAAGGAGATGAACCAGAACACTTTCTCGGTGGCTCAGACAATATTAGACGCAGCAGTTACCATTCCCAGCTGACGACGGAGCAACAGACTTTGACAAGCAATCGACAGGCTCGGCTGTACCACCTGACCTCTCTGACGGGCGAGCTGACAGCGACCGGGGTTCCATCGCTGAGGACCAGGTCTAACAAGATGGTCACGGCGTTCCCCTACCTCCAGGGGGACCTATACTCTGCTAGCCAACCAGGTAATAGCCTCATCTTAGCTGTACTAAGTATTTTTGGGAATTTAGAAGAGTTCTAATTTTGATTGTTTGTTCTACTATTATCGGGAAAAAAATTCAGTGATGAAGATGAAAAAAAGAAACACATTAGATTATGTTTTACTTATATTTTAATAAAAATAAATTTTGTCTGTTTCTTTACTAAGTGTTGGGAGATTTAGAGGTCATATTATTTGTTTAGAGCATGAGCAGTTTATAATTTATTTAAAAGTATTTGATAAAAATCATCTGATTGAACCCACATATCGAATAAGGAACTAACCAACATCTTTTTTGTGTGTGTTTTTTATAAGCTTAATTGATCGATTTTTTTTTTTTATAAAACTCAAGGCTCTCTCTAAATCTAATAGTGATAACTTGTAAAACAATTTTTGTTCTCTAAACTTTTTCCTTTCTATATTTTCATTTTTTTTTTTTTATTCATTTTTCCCCATTATTTACTTATGTATCTCTAAATATAATTTTTTCTCTTAACCCAGTACACCTTACCTTTTCCCTTTCTTTAATAAATATATAGTAAAAGTAAAATTTACGATACAAATTGTAAACATTTTAAAGTAACAATATACACACTTCAAAATCTTAACTTATTCTTCCAATTAAGTAATATTTAATTTAAAAAAACAAAACAAATATTTATAAGGATAAAAATTCATATAAAGGTGATAAATAAATATAAAGTTATAATAGAAACAGATTTTTAAAAAATTGATAAATATAAAATGTAATTGATACTAAATGTAACAATTATTCAAAATTTGCTTAAGTTTTTTTAAGGGGAACTAAGTTATTTTTCTTAAACCTATCAATTTTAGATTATATTTAGCATAAGGCATGAAATAATACTCATCAAAAACTTTAAAACTATACAAGCACTTCACAAATCTCTGAACATAGCATACATAAATAATAATTTGAAAAATTGAAACAATTTTTATAGGAAACTAAAAATTTGGAGAAAAAAATTTTCATTAGGAAGAAAATTCTGCTTTTTATATATATTTAATATATTTAAAAAGCAGAAGCAGAATAAATAAAATTGTATTAGAATATTTAAATTCTTTGTGATTTCATTTATATTAAATAAATTTTTTTTTTACTTTAAAGTATGTATTACATAAATCTTTCAACTTTTCTCTTATTGATTTTCCTGTTTGGCTTGTCTACAGCTGTATTTATCCTGGAGAGCAGTAGCAGGGTGTGGGTGTGGACCGGCTGGTCTCCAACGGACGCTGATGAGCGAGGCTCGCACATGGTGAGACACCAAGCCGAGAAGAAAGCAGCGCACACCGTAGCACTTGGCTTTGCTAGGGCCGTCAATCTGAACCCTGCGGACGTGGTCACGGTGGTAGCTGGGTTAGAACCTCCAGCCTTCACATCCCTCTTTCCTACGTGGTCAGTGAATGAAGAAGCCAGAGCAGCCAGTTTAGAGGTAGTTTGTTTGAAAATAGATAAATAGTCAATTAATAAATAATGAGATTTGTTTCATTATTGCTTTAATCATCAAGAACTCGTTGCCTTTTATTGTCCCTCTTGTACCCATATAGTAGCAAACAGCTATGAAATTTTTTAAGTAGTTTTTTATTCGAAGCTTATTTTTCATTCTGGATAATTTAGTAGCCTTCTTATTTCGACACTTTATTTTGACTAATTTTTCATTTATAAAATATTCCTTCTGATGTTTTAGATTGTCCATCCATCTTAGGTGTTGATTCCAATTTCTTTTTTGCATCAATATCTTTAAATATTTGTTTAATGGTCACTTTTTGTGCGGTTTCTAAACAAAATTTCATCATATTTTCAAACATTTACAATTATAGATTGTTATATGATGCATTTTTTATTTTATACTAACAATGGAAAATGTTATAAAAACATGATTGTGTTCATTTGATTCAGCATTTAATTTATTTCTAAACACTACGAATATAGAACACATTATATTTACTAATTTGTATTCATTTAATCTAATTTTATGGGATGACAGTTCTTCTCAAGCAACCACTAGTATCCTTTAATATTTTATACTTTGTTATTTATTGTTTTATATAAATCAAGTTTTCAGGTCTTCTGTCCCTTAACTTAGTTATCTTAATAAGTTAATTTAGTAAACAGTAATTTTATTTATACTTTTTTCTGACCTGTAAAGGATGGCTGGTGCGACGGTGAGATGCGGAATACACAGGAGGAACTGGCTGCCCTGATGCGAGAGAGCTACCCCCTTCAGACCCTGACCAGTAACCCGCTTCCTGCTGGTGTGGACCCAACCAGGCTCGAGCTCTACCTTGATTCCACTGATTTCAAGGTTAGCCTTATATTTATTTGGATATTGTAAATAACTTAAGTTTACAAGGGATCCATTGCTGTTACAAACTTAACTGCTGCTTTATCTTAATAATTCCCTGAATAGATTATAGTGATTTTGGATTAACAAAAACTATTAATTAATGTTCAAAATACATACTTCAAAATGAGCTTATTGATCTAACTGTCAACAGCTAATTACCTCAATTTCAGCAGCCATCAATCCAATCGAAGACTTACCTTTCAAAAATAAGATGTTTACATTTCTCATCATTAGTGTTTTTTTAGGTTTTAGCAAACATATATACAATCTCAGTAAGATTTATAAATTTAAATCTCTTCTATTTTTA
>NW_027109100.1:460825-482968 GCF_000696795.3 Halyomorpha halys
TTCTTATAATTTTTAATTGATTTATAAAATAATGAAGAGCATATTTACCTAAAATAAGTCAAATTATATGAGTATGAATTCAGGTGGCCCTCATATTCATGCAACAGGCGGTTCTGATCTGTGGAAGGTGACTTAAGTCGAGTTCTGCTACACCTAAACAAATATATAAACAAAAGCCATATTTTGTGGCCTTTACTTTATTTACTAAGTGTTTAGTTTAATATAGGTTTGGTTGCCAGATAATTATTATCTGTTTCACTGTAGCCATTGAGTCAGCTCTATGGATTCGGAAGTCCTCAGGGGTTCACCCAAGCCTCATAAAGTGGGTACCCTTAAATGTTTCAAATAAAAAAAAATTCTTTTTTATAGCATTACCTCCAATAAATCATGAAGTAACAATGTGGCTAGTCTTTGAGTTTTCAGTTTTTGTTAGATTTTTATTATTTAAAAGAAACAAGAGAGAGAGAAGATTTAAATAGTAAACAAATATGAATTATTGTATATATGTTTTTCTAATATTGTTACAGTAACAAGTTTTATATTGAAAATTTATCTCTGAATAAAAGCACTAACAAAGACATATCTATTTCAGTAATCTATTTTTTCTCCCATAGCTTTTTAAAATTAATTTAATTGCTTTATTTCTCATTTTTTATTTATATAATTATAATTTATGTATTATGCAATTTCAGGAAGTATTTGGTATGGAAAAGGAAGAGTTCTTAGAGCTGCCAGCATGGAAGCAGGTGAAGTTGAAGAAGGCAGTGAATCTCTTTTAAACGAGAGACAGCGCACAAATATAAGGAGATTACCAGAACCATGTGATCTTATTTCTAGGAGCTTTAGTAACCCCCGATTCCAGATGGCTGTGAAATTAACATTTAATGTGACCTTTGCAATGATTAGAAATTCTTTTATTTCGGCATCTTCCTCTCTGCCATTCAATTCTTCCATTCGAATGCATTGTATATAAGGCTTGATATTTCGGAAAAAAAAAATTAACATGACTAACCTGTTATTTTAAAAATTCTTTTACATGACATTTATTTCATTTTTATAAATAACAGCGGTCATTATTTTTATACTGATTTAGTTTTTAGTATCTTTTTATACTGTTGTAATATATATTTGAATGTGTGTGCGTGTGTATATGTCGTGGTTGTTAATTGTATTTACTTAACTAAATATACCTTATAAACGAGACATGAAATTGCAGACCTAAAATCTCACAGGTCTTGGGCATTGTAAGACTTAGTGTTGATTCGCTTTAAAGAGTTTTTACTCCGATGCGTACACTGCCATTTCAGCACATGAGGCCTCGTTTTTATCTCTTCTCTTTCTAATATCCTTGATATTACTATACCTTTGTTTTCTCTCTATACGTGTGATTGTATTATTTTGTATTTATATAACTTAGTATTTATAAGTATTTAAAAATGAAGAATAAAAAAAATTGTTGTAACATATACCGTATATTTAAGAGATTAACCAAGCTTGAAAGTATATATTGTTGTATATTTAATTGTTATATAAATTATATTATTTCAATTTTTTTCTTGAAGTTAATTTATGATTATTAAATAAAGATTGTTATATAGCATGAATATTCTTTTAAAATCCTATACTTCTCTGATTTTCAGGTCTATTAAGAAATGTTGGATATTAGTAAACTGATTTTATGAAATAAAACTTCAGTGTAGAATATTCATTCAATTGATGTCAAAATAAAATCATTTATGTTCACAATGTAGTATTTTTAATAAAAACACTTACATCATCCTCACAAGAATTCTCAACATCACGCGAAACCTGAACCAGTTAGGTGGCTGAGCAGCCTGTCGATAATTTTTCGAATTAGATTTTTTTTTGTTATTTTTCTGTGTCAGAACCAATTCATGTTTCAGTATTAACTAAATTGTGAAAATATCAATAATCATTAGTTAATTATAATTATGATAATATCATAATTGTATTAGTACTGAAGCGTAAATTAAGTTCAGACACCAGTCTTATTTAAAAATATATTAAAAAATTTGTCACCCGTAGTGTTAATACTAAAATTAGTTGAAACTAATTCCCAATTTTGAGCCAAATTGGAGGTGCCATTCGATAATAGTATTAAGAACTATATAAAATATAACACTTACCTAGCCTTTTATTAGCAGAAAGCACTTAAGTACAAATAAAGTATAAGAAAAAATGCGTAACAATTTTTTTGATTTTATATTGTAGAATATCTATTTAACTACATTATTTTTTGTTTATCAACTGTACTATGTTTGCTTCAATATGGAATATTAAATGATACATCTTATGTATTAAATTTATGAAAATCAGAAGTATCTAAGTTTTGAAAATTACTACAGTCTCCCAAAACATTTTCATAAAAAAATTCAAAACTACTAATTTTGGTCGAAAAGGTCCTTTACTCTTTTCTAATTAAATATTTATAAATAAATGTTACTAATAAGTTTTTAGTTAGCCCTGGAAATTTTGACACTTCTTTGTTTCTAACACAAGTTTCGTTTTAACCTTTTAATTAGTAAAAATACAGCTTTCAAATACAGAAATGATTGATTTATAATTATTTAATCTTAATCTATATCTAATTCTGCTGGTGAAAACATCTTTGAAATTACTATGATAATCTAACACTCATAGTTGAGATATTAGGTTGTAAAACATGGTAACTGAAGAAACTAAAACTTTTACATTGTTAGAATGTTCGTTTATCATAATATGCTAAGTTCAACAGGATTCAATTATCATAACTTAATATCAACATTATTCTTTTAAGCAAAACCAAATTTCCTTAGGATTCTTTCAACAATTTATGAAAAAAGCCAATGATGCCAAAAACTTCAGTTCATAAAGAATTCCAACTATCATATTTTATGACTAGAAGACTCAATTAATATAAATAATTTGTACTTTTTTCATTATAAAACAGCCTATATGTAGGTTCAAATATTCAGACAGTGTAGCATACCTATAAAAAGATGTAATGATATTAAACATTAAGAAAAATAAATTAATAAATCTGTACTGCTACAACCCAAGAAGGTTCAGGGTTGTAGTACTTTGTAAGGAAGTACTGTTACTAGGCATGCAGTTGTGCAAGGAGGTGATCTGGTCAAAATCATGCTCGACTCAAGATTTTGCCCTAATAAGGAAGGGTGTCCACTTTATGAGGCTGGGAGGACCCCTGGGGTTGTCTCATGGCTGCGGTAACAGAATAAATAATTATGTAATAACTGGATTCTAAGGCAGGTCCTTGGAGTTAATAGGTCAGTGGCTTATCTCTAAGTCACCCTGTTACTGTTATTTTTTGTTTCTCCCACTTAGACTATGAAATAGAATTTTATTAATTAGCACATATAATTTTACAATATTTCCATAAATTTTAAATCACAATATTAATTTTTTTTTACATTTCATAATACAAATTTTATCACAATAATTTATAATAACTAGTACAATACAACAAAGTGATAAAAGCAATGTATTGATAATGAAATTTACATATGGATAATTATGATTGGAAAACCATAAAACAATTTAACATAGATCTATAAAATTAAAAACAATATTGTTATATAGAAAAAGTGTCGATTTGGGATTTAAAATATAGTTAGTATTTAGGTACGTTATAATAATTGTTTAATAAAGTTTCAACAGATAGCAGCACTAATCAAGAAAAGTAAAAAATTATAGTTTTAAACGGCACAGGCTAGGCCGTAGCAGATTTCAGCTCGAAAATTTCATTTTGTATTAGGATAGTAGGAGATTGCAGGAGCTACTGCAAGAGGTCATGGCAGTTGAGTCTTGGGGTGATGTACTTGTTAACTTCCTCTTATCTTCTACTCTCCTAATACAATATAAAATTTGTCGAGTTAAGACGGTCTGTTTGGACAGTGCTGCACTCTCATGGTGTTTACTAGAACTAATAGTTTCTGCTTTCTTGCTTTGTGCTACTATCTATTGATAGTTTTTAAATCTAACTATACAATACCTTACCGTTTTATTTTATTTTAAATAATTTATTTTCACAACTGCATATTGTTTTCTGTTGAACTCTAGATGTCAAATATATAGTTCATCGATGTTCATCATTGATTGCTTTGTTCATTTTCTTTAGATTTTTTTTTCTTTGTTTATTTTGGTTTCCTTTTAAGTTAAATTCATAAATTTTTATCTTTCATAATTTAGATATGATTTACTGATCAAATAAATAGTAGAATATAAATTGCTAAGATAAGTTAGGGAAATGTTTATGATTAATATTAAAAAACATTTCTTGGAAACTACCTCATAAAAGACACAAAATTAGAAATAAATATATTTAGAAACTTCACTAAAATATATTTATACTTTTGAAATATTAATCAAATTCATTGTCTTATTACAAGTTTTTTAAAATGAAATTTACCTTAAGAAACCCTAACACAGTTATTATAGTTATAGAGTCAATGCCAAATGTTGTTTATAAACTGCCATCAGAGGTAGATTGTAAAAATAATATTGATAGCAATAAGATTGACAAAAATCAAAATGATTTTAATTTTATTGAAGTTCATTAAATATTATTGAGCATTATTACATTAGTAATGTACATCTATACATAAAACAAAGATAACATAAATATCAATAAATCTATAATAGCTTATATAATACTTCAATTCAAATTTGAAATATAACAAACAATCGATTTACAATTAATTGGCATTTTTATGGAAACTATAATCTTAGTCAACTCATTATCAACTGTAGTTTTTTTTATAGTAAAACAGGAAGACTTTTTATTATTTAAGATATTTTGTTTTATTTACAAAAAGTTCTTACAATCTAAAAGGTTTAGTAAAACAGAATACTAATGGATATCAATAATTTCATAATAACAAAATCAAAATAAAATGATATAGGGTTGATAAAATTAAAATATCTTTATTTAAGTGTTATGAGAAAAATATTTTTTAAAGAACATCAACTTGAAGAAAAATGTTTCTTTAAAAATTTCTATCTTCTTAGCAGTAAGCTAATGGATTAAGTGGTTTACCCTTAAAATGTAACCCTTCCTTAACATTATTTAGTTGATACTTATAACTAGTTTTCAAATATAAATTTATTTAAAATTGTACATAGAAAAAAAAAACACTGAAAAGGAGAGCCTTGACAAGGTAAGTATCTGGGAAAATGAATATGATGACTGAAATAAAATTATTGACACCTGTGAGGAACATCTTTAACTCAATAGATAGACCCTGGACAGGATCTTAAGTGGAATAAGCTTTTTAAAAAATGGTATCTAATGTGTCAAACAAGAATCTTTATTTGCAAATTATTACTTTGAAGTGGATAGACTGTGTAGTTGTTCAATAAACTAGGTTTAAAAGTTCTATTGGTGTTCTTAATATACGAATATCCACTTTAAAAATTTCATTGAATAAATTGTACATTTCCATACCCACTAGTTTTATTCAAAGGCCCAACATATCTAGAAAATACAACAATGGCATGTTTACTAAAAAGTAACATTAATGTTTAGTAGTTAAGTCATATGTTGTTCCTCACAGCACTTACTTCAGTTTTTCTGAAAAATTAATCCTTTATTGAAGTAGCAATCAAACCAGTATTTATTTATTTATTCAAAAGTAACAATTTTTGCAGTGTGCAATTCTTTTTTTAAAATTAAAATATGCTTACTAACATATACTTTTTAATGATTGGAGAAGTTTGTTGTGTTTGGGGGTACTTCTCCAATCATTAATCTACGGTCAACTATCTACACCTCATTATACTTTTTTAATGTACCTGTGATATCAAATCACTACAAGAAAGAACAGTTGCATACAGAAAACTCTCTGCTAAACTTGCATATTCTCCTAGTTGGGATAATCGGTGATTTCAAAAATGGTCTAAAATCAAATAACTAATGATGGTTCTTCATTTATCTCAGAAACAAGTAACCTTCTTTGTCTAATAAGAATCGATGAACCATTCCACCCTATCTTTCCAACACAACTTCACTATTATTACAGGTCCTTTTCAGATCCCACTAAACTATTGTAGTGTAGCATCTGATTTCAAATTTATATCAGTGATTTTCATCACTTTTTTTGTGATCATTTTTTTACATATTTCTATAAAACCTCGATAATGGTGAAGTGCAGGTACATTTTGATAGGAATGAGGTTTTTCCAATCAGTTCAACCAATTCCACTTAATTTTCTTCATTTTACGGCCTATAATTATTTTTTTAAAATTGGACTTAAAAAAAATGGAATTTAAAAAATTCAAAGCAGTTACTGTACCATCAGCAGCAAATAATAGAAAGACTATATAGTGTTAATATTATTAAAACATCTATAAATGGAAGTCATCATTACATCTTATTTACTTTAAAATGAATGATCAAATTTAATGAAGTAAAATAAATTTTAATATGAAAATAATTTAAATTTTTTGTTCAACCTGAAGATTCCAAATATAGGGTTTTGGGTCAGTTTGAAACCTGAATCTCGATGAGTACAATGTCATTATTTATTCAAGTAATTAAGAGAACTGTACATTTTATAAATTGAAATTTCAATTAAGTCGATTATCACCCATAAACATACTTAAAAGCACTAAATTTCAAATTATATATTGGAAGCCACTGACTTAATAAAATTAAATTGCTTTAATATAACCATAAAAATATTTAGTGAAAATTTAATCTTTTTTTTGTTTCTGCATAAAATAATCATTTGATTTTTATATTGTAGAAAAAGAACTTTTTTTTTTACATATTTTAATTTTTTGCTTTAGTTCAACTGCTCCCATCATTCATTTTACGTTAAGTAAAAACACATTTGAAAGATTCATGAAATAGAGCACAATATTTACAGTAAGTATGCTTGCCTTCAATTGTACTCCTGCTTACTTCTGAATTATGCATAGCATAGGTAGAATTGCCTCCTCATTGGAGCCTGGTCTGACAAATAAGGCAAACCAACCAAGCACCCAAGTGGCCCTCGACACAGACTGTAGTCACTAATTCAAGTTACTCATTCAGTCGAGATTTGAGAAAGATGCGCCACCAGGTCAAAGTCCATTCCCTAATTGCCTTACACCTGATTAATCTTCCTTTCAACTCATTTTTTTATTTAATGCTATTTGCAACTGTATTTACATACAAACACAATACGTAAATTTGATGTAAGATCAAAATGGAGTGATACAGGCGTGTAGAGAAACTACCCACCGGGACCATTCTAATGACGTTTAACATTATTAGGTCTTGTGGCCATCTTCTTTTCAAGCATCTCAGAAGATTGCCAGGATTAGAAGCAAGGTTAGAAACTAGTGGGTTTGGATGGTTAGTGAGTTTATAATAGAAGGAATGATATCTGGTTCAGGCTAGATCGGTTACATATGAAACATTAAGGTCTTTATGTACGCTTTTGTTTGTGTCAAAGTAAGGAGCATTGAGGATTTTGTACCATTATTTTTACCAGCGCTTACTTATAAATGAAATATATAAGGGAATTGCAGTTTTGAATGGTAAAGAAATAGCTGTTTTCAGATAAACAAAGATTAATTTCATCTTAAGTTAATAAGTGAAAGTTATATGATCCGTGGGTCCTCCCAGACTAGTCTCTCTCAATTTCTCATGGGGCATGGGGGATTTCGAGCCAAGCTTCACGGCCACGGGATGGATATCAACCCCCTATGCTCTAGTTGTGATGTTCCGGAGACTGCCGAGCACATCATCATAGACTGCATCGCCTTTGATGCATTATGGGCCAGATTGCTGAGGGAAACCGGACTCTACACCCTCACAGAGAACCTAGTAAGCGAAGAAAACTACCCGTACTACAAAGAATTTGTGTACGGATGGAAAACAATTATTGGACCAAGCCACTTCAATATCCACTAAAGAAGAAGACCAACCCCTGGAATGCCTGTGGACAGAAGATGCGTAGAAGACTGAAAACTGATGAAAGATATAAAAAAAACTTAATGAATTATTAATTGTAAATTGATTTATTATCAGTAGTTTGATGATGTATATGTAACATTGAACTGCTGCTGCACACCTGTATTGCTTTTAAGGAAGGGGAAGGTGGAAATAAATAAATATGATCCGTGCAATAGATTTTTTCTTATTTTTTTTTAAAAAAAGATGTCTATTACTCGTTAGTGAGTACTGTTTATATTTAAATTATTATAAATTATAAAGTTATATAAATTATTTATTCTGTTTGCAAATTCCTATTATATTTGTATGTATATGTCAGTAACTTATTGTCCTGACTAACTCGGTACAGGAGTTTTAGATTCAGTGCTCTTCTTAAGCAAATACTTTTTTAAAAAATAATTATTTTTTTTTTTGTAGACCCTTGTAATTTAGGAGAAAAATTATGATTGATGAAACAGAAAAACAATAGCAATTTAAACAAAAAATAAAATGCAAAACAATAGTAAGGATTTATTAAATAAATCAAAAATTTGTATCCATTATTGTCTCAACACTTTATTTTTCACCAGTCCAACGTTTCGGCCATTCTAGCCATCCTCAAGGACATCTTCAATATAATTTCTTCCTCACATTAATTTAGAGTTTCTTTCTTCTTATTCTGCCCAGGTCATTTTCTTTATTATAAGTTAACAGCCTATGTTTTAAAAATTTAAAATCATTAACATTTTTAAAAAATTGGCTTTTAACTTATAATAAAGAAAATGACCTGGGCAGAAGAAACTTTAAATTAATGTGAGGAAGAAATTATATTGAAGATGTCCTTGAGGATGGCTAGAATGGCCGAAACGTTGGACTGGTGAAAACTAAAGTGTTGAGACAATAATGGATACGAATTTTTGATTTATTTAATAAATAATTACCTTGTCTCAAGAATCTGAAATAATATAATTAATAGTAAGGATATTTTTACCCTTATCACTTCATGAGTGCTCAACTGAACTGGGCGTTGAATAAGTGAAGAGGTTTTGAAAGTAGGAAGTGTTTCTAAAATCTAAAGAATGCCTAGATTAAAAATGTCAACTATTTAATAGTTATTAAACTATTATCTTGGTTTATAATTGCAAAATTGAGTTAGTGGATTTAATAAAAGTTTATCAAGACTTCATAATCAACAGTTTGCTTTTTAAAAGACAATATTTTATTTTTAGAATTTTAATGTCCTCTAATGGTTCATTCATTCACAAAATAATTATTTAAGAAACAAAATTAATTTGAATTTACATTATAATTAAAAAAAAAACTACAGTTTTGCAAATTTCGAAAAATTGTAATGCTACTTTTAACATAAAAATTGATCATTGATAAACATTAAACTAATAATATAAAGAAAAACATAAAAAAGGGAAGTTTATTAGATAAACATTTTATAATAAAATATCGTCATAGGAACAATATAAAGAAAGAATATTATCAACTAGGCCAATTTAATATTATTTGGTAACAACATTACATTCAATACCTCATCTAAAAAACAGAAAAGGTTTAAAGTGAATTTATTGTTAGTATATAAATGTCATAGACATTTTAATAATTTTCATAGAAAAAAAAATTATGAAAGTTTAAGAACATGAAGACCTCATAGTCTTGAACTTAAAAAAAAAAAGATTAAAAAATCATGAAAAAATTTCTTTTCATTATGTTTTTTAGAATAATATAATTTGAAGAAAATAAAGCTCAACTAATGGTTAATACAGTTGAACCCCTATTTATTGAACTTTCACAAATTTCAAATCTCAATTACTTATTTCGACAATCTTCAAAGTACAAAAATACTTCTTTAATTGATTTTCTCCTTAAACTCTTTAACTTTACTTGTATTTGTATTTATGATGCGCTATATAAATAACTATGTCACTGATGAAAATTAGCTATTTTTCTATAAATTAATTTTCTAGTTAAGATCCTTTAAGCTCAATAAATTTAAGTTCGACTGTATTACAATAATTATTTCTATACTGTATAGAAAAGAAATATTTACGGGTATAAAGCTTAATATGAAGTCTATTATTGAAATGCTATAATTATGTGATGTAAAGGAAGAACATCAAAAATACATTGCATTAACACATATATTGTACAGTATTGTAACATCTATCTATTTAGACTAATCAATATATAAAATAGAATTTTTAATAAAAAAAAAAAAAAAAAAGCATCAAATAATAAAAACTTTATTCTCTTCTAACAATATAACACTATATAAATAGACGGTCTGCATCAGTGCCTCCGGAAAAAAATGAAGATGATAAAATAAATTTAAGACTTAAAACAAAAATACACTCATATAGTCTTAAATCCATGCTGAATCTAAAATTAAATTTATCACTTATAAACAACCAAATATCTATACATAAATATATTTATATATACTCTATATTTAATTGCTCTTTTTTGTTTACACATATATTGTAACATATACGCACACGCAAGTTCACTTCGTATAGTCAATAAAACTAATTTGTGAGACTATGATATAACATTGAAGAGGTCACCAGCTGAAGGTAAGGGTGCGAGCCTGCCAGACGTGACGTCGGGGAGCTTTCGGAGATCTGGGAGGTTGGAAAGGTGGGATAGCACTTCGTGCCTCACCTGCTCCACCTTTATTAACTTATCTTTATACTCCTATGAGAAAAAGAAAATGAATAAATATTACTTTTGCATAGATTAAAAAAAAATATATTCTACTACATTATTTTAATTTTTTGTATACACTATTTATTTTTAAATTCATGATTAATGGTTGAAGGCACGGTTAAGTAAAGAACATAAATAAGTAAAACTTATTTATTAGTGGCAATGTTTTGGTCTGAATTCCAGGTCTTCATCTGGGCTGAGAACGAAAAACAAGATAACAACCATAATGATTAAAGGAAATGCAGAATAACAAAAAAATAAGAAGATAATAAATAATAGGGAGATTCATGATATTTAGTTAACATATTAAAGTGTGTTAAATGGAGAAATATTTCTTTCTTTTATCATGTTAAAATGATATAACATAAAATGGTTGAGTCTGTTACTAGGTCTGTTAAATGGAGAATGACGTCACGCAACAGACCAGCTGAGCTAGTCTTCACTTTGTTTGTTGTCATAGTAACAAGCAATGTAGTATTATACATATTACTTGCTAGTAGTTTGTGCTGAATTGTTTTAAATGTTTTTATAACTAATAAAGCAATGGATGACAATAATAATAGTGGAATGACAGTTGCCAATTAGCTCATCTTGATTCTTTTCCTCACAATTTAGAAGATCAACAAGGCACTGAGGGGCCATACTTTCACACAGCTTCTATCTTTCACTCAATTTAGACATGTTGTAATAAATTGCTTTAATCAAAACTTAGAAGTAAACAATAATGTGAAGTTTTGGAAGGAAACAAGTTACTCAGAAAATCTGCTGGGAGCTCTTATGCATTTAACATGCCTTTTATATAGGGCTGCTCACAATCCTATACTTATAACATTTAACATGGTAACAAATTTTACATTTAACAAAACATCATGAATACCCCTAATAAAGGTATGCAAGTAATATAGGAAGAAATTGTATAATGTATATATGTACAAAATCCAATAAGAAAATTTAATTTAGAAAAAAGAATACTATTTAAAATTTAAGTTATTAAAAAAAAAAAGAGAGAGAAAACTTATAAATTCAATTAACAAATTTATTAATTCAATATTTACGTAAAATAACAGAATTGAAGAAGTAAAATATAAAGTTATATAAGAACAGGGAGTAATATAATTAGCAATCATTTGTTATGGTAAATGTGACTCAATAACGTGGGTAAGGGAGAAAGAAAAAGGAAAGATGGGAGAAATTGAAATAATCTATCTCAATCCTTAACACAGAAAACAAATAAATCATTTTTTGTGGCATCATATTGCATCAGCAGTAAGAAAAGATATTATACTAATATTATCAGAAATAAATATTCCCTAAGTCAACAATCTGATCATCCAGGCCAACTGATTCAATAAGTCTTTTTCCTAATAAATATATATAAAAAAATTTAAATTCTGACAATATTTAAAAAACTACGCTAGCATAATCAATAAAAAATTAAATCCATGCAATTATTAATTAATTTTTTTAAATATCTTATCCCTATATTATAGAAATAAGAAAAAATAATAACTTAGATCTAGAAAATCCTTAGGTAATTTTTGCATTTTATAACAATTAGTTGAATAACTAGGCTAACTAAGACAAATTCTTAATAAAGTCACTAAGAGAATATCAAAGCCGTTAAAATTTATGTCATCTTTAAGCTATTATAAATCACTAATCATAAATCTTATACTAATCCATAAAATTATTTTGTCTGATAACAAAGATATCTTAATCCAAGGTAACAATATCATAATCAGAACAAGAATCATTGTGGGAAATTTGGAGGTTTCATTCCTGACTTCATTTCAATTATGTTTTTAACTTGAAGATGAAATGAACTGAACTGTAACTAAGAAATTACATGACTAAAATTTATAGAAAAAAATAGAGTTTCATAATATTATCACCAAAATATTTTAAACATTCAGAGCTCAATTTGACTCTTTATAGCGAGCAAAATACATCATTTAGCATTTTTAAAATAGCTTCATTTGGATATACTAGATCTCTAAAGATAAAACACAAGAAAAATATGTTCAGGACTCTGCCACCACCAAAATAGCTGGTATAGAAAGATCGGTACAATCTCTGTGCTATTGACCATCTAGCTTAAGTCGTAAATGTCTCAAACTACAAATACTAATATTGTTACGATTACAAAGAAAACAAATTATCAGTATTAAATCTTTTTTATTCATCTATATTATTAAAAATGTAATGTTCATTTGTAACTTATCTAAGATTTTCAATAGTTCTAAACCAATTTACCAGCCCCACCCTTTTTTTTTTTTTTTTTTCAAAATCTTCAGTTTTTCCTAGAAAAGTTCTAAACCATGGAAAACCTGATTTATCCAGAGGAAAAAAAGTTCTAATAATATAAATTAAACATTAATTACGTGTAACTCAAAATGTATATAAAAATTTATACATTTACAAAATTTTTATATACATTATCAAATAATGTATAGGAGCCTATATGATAGGTAATGGGGTTACAGAAAAAGAAATCACCTAAAATAAAAAATGATTAGCAAAGATACAGCGAATTTCGGATATCACCTATTTGTATAAATACAAATGTTTGTTTATTACTTATTAAAGACCTCCAAATGTTTTAAAAATATATATATTTTAATGTTTTTATTTGAATCGAGAATAAATTCCCCACAAAATAAGAAAAAATCATTTAACTGGATAATAATCAACAATGGTAAAGCATGCTGAATTGAGTGAATTGAGAGCATAATATTTCAATATTATTAGGAAAATTAGCACCACTTTGTACACACAGTGAACCACAAATGCGAAGATGACTTTTAAATTCTACATTTCTTGTTAATTTTATAATAAATAAGATTTTTAAGTATTTAAAAATTTAGACTAGCATAATCATAGTTTTTAACATTTAATATATCTAACTTGCAAAATGGAAAGGTCCGTTTGGGATAGAGAAAAAAAAAAAAAAAAAAAACCATCAAGCAAGGTCTCTATACTTTCTTTTGAGCCAATATAAGTAATATCTTATTATATCAATTTTTATCTGCTTTTTCATTTCATAACCCTTTTATTTTCTGAAAATTCTATTTCACGGAAATTAACCTCTTTCGACAGATTCCTATTGAATACATGTTAATCTATATATTAAGATTAATGATATGTCGTTTGAAAATAAAATATATGGGAAAAGCCAGTTTTGAAATACAGGGAGTGGAAGGTATTCATGAAATTACTTTTTCAAATGGGAAAGCTAAAGTAGTAGATGTAATCAGATAAAAATGATACTGGATCATTTTTACACTAATCTTCAACTTCTCTTAAACTTGGAGCCATTTTCAAAATATAGGTATGGATTTACTCCTGAAAATTCCATTAAAATTGGATTACGATAGGTGCTATGCCTGAACACAAATTTGACAACATAGAACCCAATTTATTCATTCATGTAAACATGTTAAATGCAATTTAATTTTTCTTTTTTCCATATCTTGCACGAATACAAAACTTCATTGACTAGCTTTGATGGTGAAAAAGCAAAAACCATGTATCATAAGGAAAAAACAAATTTAAAATCATATTTGATCACTCTGTTCTTGCTACTGTTCTTAATATACATTTAAATTTAAAAAATGGGCTAATAGAAATAAAATATGGCGACAAATGCTAAAGCAAACATTCTGTACCCTCCATAAAATTTTTTTTATATGATATTTAATTAGCATCCCAACCTATGCTTATGGCTTTTTTTTCTTTGTTATAAAAACAGAAAAAATATTTATTTCCCTTAAAGATAGGTTTATTAATCAAATTTAGGACCATTGTAACAGGCACCGAATGAATTGTCTGAACTGGAATAGGTATTTATTTATGATGGTAGTAGATCTTATATTATATATTAAGAATATGCTTTAATATATGATAGATTTCATTTAAAACCGAAATTCAAAGCGAAGAATTAGAATTTTTTATTTTCAAATAAACTTCAATAAAATATTCACTTTAAAAAAAAAAAAGTTTAAATTATGGTTGATGAGGTCGGTTCACTATGATTATCAATGCTCAATGAGGGTTCAACCCCTTCATCGATTAAGACATTATGATTAAGGATCTTGTGACATATGAATGAATTTCTTGTTCGATCATGACAAAGCATGAGCACTGGTTCTGCCAGTTTCCCCTCCATCATTTAGTTTTGAAATGCTAAGCAAAATTATCAGTTACATTTGATTCACCCTTGTATGAAAACCATATGTACACTGTATACAACATACCTCAAGTCTGGTCTCGGCCTGTTGTAGGAGCTGCTTTTGCAGAACAGTATAGTCCCTGAGCATCTGCATTACCCTCCGCCTTTCTTCCATTTCATGAGCTAACCTATTATTGTAGTCTGTGAGCAGTTCCACGGCAGAATTAACTCTCTCGGCAAGTTTTAATGCTGCTTCTTTGTCTAAAAAAGGTATTGAATTTCACAAGTTTGAATATATTTTCAGGGCATATAAAAGCTAGTTATTGTATTTCAAAACTCAAACAAAATATACTCAATTTTATTCAACCTGTCACAGAAGAGATGTGTAAATTAAAAAAACAATAAAATATAAAATTTTCTGTTTGTTAGACTCTTATTATCTTACTGCAAAATCTATTAAGCAGTATTTTTGTTAGAATATAACTGGGTTTCATTTCATGACATCGAAAAGAAATAATTTGATAAATTATAAAACATAGCCTTACCCTCTAATTTTGAAAGGAGTTTGACTTCAGATACATCAGGAGGTAGTTTAGAAATTTTCTCTCGAACAGCCACATCTACTGATGCAGAATTTTCAAGATCCTGGAAAAAAGCAACTGAAATATAGTTAAAACACTATGGATTACAATAGAAATGAGAATAAATAATAATTTTAATGAAATGTATATTTGTATAATAATTGGACATAAACCATAGAAAGCGGTTGGCCTGTAATAACAACATCAATAGACGAGAAGTGACAAATCCTGGCTGAGAGGTGTCTCCTGTTGCCTAATGAGTCACCCCACTCCTCTGGTCTCTTATTCACCCAGTTGAAAGTTTTCTCTAACCATGATCACAGGATCGGCTAATTTATTTTTGTTCTTATTATTGATACACTTTGAATATTTAATTACATTATAAGTGAGTTATTGTAGAAAATAACTACAATATATATATTTTTAGATAAGTTTTAAAGTAAAGCCATGTTGTGACACATTCGGTCATTACATAAAAAAGTGAATTTCCCCAATAACATTTCACTAGCAAATTTCTTGCTTTCATTAAATAAAATCATTTGTTTTAACTAATTTTTATTTAATTTATGTAAAAAACAAATACAATTACTAAGATGACCCATAATACTAATGCCACTTAACTGTCATATTTTTACAAAAACATTAATTTAAAATAATACAATTACCATAATGTACTGAATATGTTTAGAAAGCTGATGAAAATATAGGAATAGGTTTATACTGGTCCACAAAATGGAGTGTTATTCTAGTCATATGGTATTCAAAAAGGAGAATGGTGTTCGTTCCAAATTCTTCCAGTTTTTTGCTGAGCTCTTTTCAACTATTTCTTAAATTAATTTCCATTCAATGAACAGTAGAGAACAAATGTGTATTTCTTTGATCATTTGATTTGTTTATTTTTTGAAATTGCTTTTGCAGAGAATTTAACTTCGGTAAACATTTTATTGTATAGGAAGTTTTACATAAAAATATCTTTAAACTTCGACACCATCTATTTTATTTAACCCTGACGTTTCACACAATCTTGGCTAATATTAAACGTTATTATACAATTCTAATGTCAATCATTTTACAACCATTTAGGCATATCTACAATTATTAATCATTAATATTTTAGAAATAGTTATGAGTTTTTCTACGTACAATTGTAACTGTAGACATAATTTCTATTAGATAATCATTATTATATGTTGATCTAAAATTGTATTCTGTAATGATGTAAAGATAGAATTTTAGGGATAAATAACAAAGGAATGCATAGGCTAGAATTTGTTTACATTTCAAATATTTCAAAAGAAATTCATTATTTTTTAAATTAACTGGACAGGAAACAATATTTCAGAATCCAACATTACATTAGCAAAATAATGACATCCATCAAAAATAGATTTAAATAAGATAACCAGGTAATTGAAGAGCCAATAATTATGAAAAGAATAGGGTCCAGTTGTTTCTAACCGCACTTGGACCATCTTCCCTTTAATTAATTACACATGGTCAATTAACATTTTTCCAACATAATAATTACTGCTTTCTTAATACAGGTTTTAAAACAAATATATTTAATAAATAACTAATAAATATCCTATATCAATTTATAACTTTATGAACTTTCGTGACAAACTGCATAATATTAATTTATACAAATGGCTAAAACTAGCCTTGAAACAGTATTGCTTGACTGTTGTAGTTTTTGATCATAATAAACTAATCCCATATTGAAATAATAAATTGAGGAAAGTTAAAACATTTTGACAATTTACTTCAAAAAAGAATTTTTTAATGTTACATTATAACACAAATGGTAACGATTTTAAGGTATTTAAATTCTATTGTGCTTCCGATGCTATAACTTTCTAAAAAGATCAATAAACATAAAGGCAAAGACATTAACCTAGACCAGGGAGTGGGGAGAGTGCAGTGAGGACAGGTGACATTCTTCCAGGTACAAATAATGATCGATAGCAGTTCTAGTTTACTTCATGGTCTGTTAGAGAGATATTACATTGTTTGAGGGCTTGATTGGATAGATTTTGTGGTTATATATTGTACTGCACTAGCCCAATACAAAATTTTTCAACTTGGTCCATCAGAACCCCATCCCATCTTGTCCCGAAAAAATTTTAAGATCTTACCCCTTGTTTGTCTATTAAAGATTCAGAACCCATCCTCTATTCGTAATAGAGATAACCAGCCTTTAATCTTTGTGGCAAGTTCAATTTTTTAGTAATTTATTTTTTTGGTGGTACTTAATATTTTTTTTTTAGACAGTGATATATTATTGCAATAAAAACTTAGCTACGCCTACGAACCTAAAGTTTTCCAAATACTTTGGTCCAGGGTGGTTCCGGGATCACAATAACATAAACAGGAAATTAAGCATTTATACTGTTAATATAATATTTTTAACCATACTTCATAAAGAAAAAATTTGATTCAACCAAAAACTTTGAAATTTTCACCTGACAGTCCCATAACCCTCAATGTGTTAAAGAGACTTATGAAACAAATCTCTAAATAACAAAATATCAACACATTAGATTCTTTAGTTTGATTGATAGTGTATTCAATAGTTTAACAAGAAAATCCATTATATATTTTTAAATAACAACATAACATAGTATTACTAACAGTTTAATCCATCAAACTATCTTTGGCGAGGATAAAAATTTTGATAGAAAATAATAGTGGTGATTACCATTAATGCTCTAATGAGTTCTTCTGGTTCTGGTGGATCACCGACTTGCAAAACTGGTGATAATCGTACATGCACTTCCTTTTTGCCGTCCACTTCAACTTCTGAGATCTTTCTTTCAGGTTTAGGAGATTTCGGTAGTACTTTTGCTTTCTTTGTGGGAGGTGCAGATTCTTCGACAATATCATTTTCTGAGATAAAAGTAGCATATCTTAAATCAAAACTAATCACCAATAAACTATTTAATTAATATAGAATATAAGATAGATAAATAGGCTGAACATAGGTAAAACAATCATAACATAGACCAACTAAAAGAATAAAAAAAATATGAATGAATAAAAAAAATACATACTAATATTAATGTTAACTGACCTTTCTTATGATATATTTTCTTGTACTCTTCAACAAGCTTTTTATCGTAAACATTTCTCTCTTCCCAAATTTGCAAGATTCTTTCTAGTTTACTAACGGTTTTTTCACTACATTTCATGTTCCCTAACAGTCTGAAAGCTTTTTTTAACACAGGGGCAAATTCTTTGGTGTACTCAGGACCTTTTTTCTTGCTATTTTGAATAACATCATTGGCCAAATACATAAGAGTGAGTTTCTGAAGTTCGTTCCCTGAAAATCCCGGTTAGGTTCAATTTTATTTGCCTCATGCCACATTCCAAACAAAAACAAATACTAAGAACCTGGAGGAATGTAACCTTACTCTGCCTTACCTTTACTCATTTCCTTGAACCAAGTCTTCACAATAAGCTGGTAATGTTTCCGATGGTGTATGAGCCAGAGAGAAAGAGTTTGTATGCTTTGCTGGGACTCGTTCAAGTCTTCCAGTTTCTTCTGGAGGGCTGTCTCTGTAAACCCAGCCATAGTACATAATGACGACAATCAAACACACAACTAGCCTCTAATCGGCCTCAACCAGCCCTACACACCTGGGGATGGAGAGGGGGGTCTCGGCCCTTTTGATCTACACACATTTGTATTTCATATACTTGACATCTGCCGTTTATCCACTTTTCATATGTAATAATTTAACTGATATTAAAAATGATACGAAATTACAGAAAATCTATAGTTTGGTATAATATAGCATTTCAAAATTTGTATTCCAAAATCAAAAGTTAATTTCTGCGCAGCTCAAAAACCTACATTTGCCTGGTATCCATTTTCTGCTCTTAGCTTATAATTTCAATTATCCCATTGGTACAGTACGAGCTTTGTGAAAAAATTTGAATCTTAGCCGACTATTTTTTTTTTAAGTCATTGGCTCGGGTGTTAACGAAGGGGCTGCATTTAACTTTAATTTCTTTTCTTAACATGGCAGCTCAAATGGAAATGGATGAACAAACTATGCGGGAATTTCAGAGTTTGAGAGAGTGCGAGGCTTATGTTCAAAAACATAATATTCAGGGAGTTTTAAAAAACTGCATAGTACAGTTATGTGTAGTTCGGCCAGAAAACCCCATTTCCTTCCTGAGAGAATATTTCCAGAAATTGGAGAGGGTAAGTTGTTCATGTATTTATGTTTCATATCTGTTATCATTCCATTATCACATTGAATCATTTTTTGCTTATTTTATACTTTCTCTCATGCAATCATCATAACCTAGATGAGATTACATGTATGCTTGAAAACTGAATTGTAACTTTCTTATTCTGTCATGAATTTACATTATAAATAAATTTTGGTTTAAGCATATTTTGGGTAGGAGATTTAGTTAGTAATTAAATATGTTAAAAAATAAAGTAACTCAGTTTCCTTTAGCTCAACTGATATCATGAACTGTCAAACTTTTATCAATTGTTTATCTAGTATTTTAGGTACCTTATTAATCAAGTTTGTCAAGAAACAAACAGTTCGGCTTAACAAAGTTGACATCATGAACTGTCAAACTCAGATCTGCCAAATTAAATTTTTTAAATTAATGTTTGGTTTCAGAACATAATAAATATTCGGAGTACCAGTTTACCAACATTACAACTTTTCACTTTTAATTGTTCTATGGATAATATAAGCTAAACTTTTTTACTATAAAAAATTATATTAAAAAAAAAAGAAGCAAAATAAAGGCCTTAACAACTTCATCTACAAAATCATCAGATTTATTTCAACATTTTGGCCTTGGATTGATATAAAAGTGATGATTTCATTTGTTAAGTTATTTCATCCTTCGTTTATTAATGTTATTATTCCTTTACCTTAAATTCTGTTATACTAGTATTAGTACGTGGTATTGTTATACCACTGATAACATGAATAATAACAAATATTTATTTACTTTAAACGAAATGTTATTTGTTTAAAATGACAATTATTTAAAATTTATATTGCAGATAATTTAATAATAATAAAATAAAGTACAGTGACCACCTTGTCTTCTAGAATAGTATATTCTTTTAAAATTGACACCTCTTCTAGTACCTATCTTCTAGGCCGTTAAATGACTGATATTTAAATTATTTTTCTTAACTTAGCATTGCAAGTAATTACTTTGGCTAGTTTTTTTAGATAAACAAGTTTTATCACATTATTATATAAATCATATTTCATTTTCCAAATTAGCTATAATTTAATGCTTTTTAAAATCTAAAATACTACTTTGAATTCTTATTGAATTTAAAGTTTATGAGAGGAACAGATATGAATTAATGAATTATTTCTTTGTCTTCCTACATATTCCTTTGAAATGAAATGTTATAAAAATAAGAAAAAAAATTAATAATTAATTTAATAAAATCGTTTATCGTTATCGTTTAATTTAATTTTCAATTGGTTTGATAACTTCTGATTTTAAAATAACTTTAATTAACAATTAATTCTGTTTTTATTCGAAATATGGTGTTAGTTATTGACGAGTTGTTGATACTTTTTCTTTTTGACAATTGTTTTAAATGATCTAAAGTCTTAGCAGTTCTAGACAAATTGAGGCAGTGTCAAGTACGGTGCAATGTTTAGTCATATTTGTAATTTTGGATTCAATTTCATCATAAAAATCAGATATATACTACGCTATTAAAATACTAATTGGTTAAAAAAACAGAAAAATGAATTTAGGAAGAATAGCGTATGTTTCTCTTTAAGATCAATCAGTTTTCAAATAAACCTATCATAGTTTTTAATTATTTAATATCTTTCTACCTTTAGGAATATTTATCAGGAATATAAAATTTAAAAAATTTGTTTTTGTATTTCTGATAGGTTGATTGAATATATTTATTTCCACTGTTGATAAAATACTGTAACATTTCTGGAGTTATGGATATTCCAATACTTAAAGAAACTATTGTATTATATTATTATTTAATGCATTTTAGCATCTCAATACTTCATATCAGAACCTTGTGGATAAATACAATAGAATGCTGTAATAAATGAAATATTCATAAAAAAGAATGAAACTTACCTAAAATATGCATTTTAAGTTTATGTGGAACTGGGATTTCATTATCTCTGAAATAAAAAATAACATAACCAATACTATTGTTGCCAAACTAATAAATAATTTGGTTAGATATTAGTTCACTTCATTAAATTTTTTTTTAATAATTCAAATTAGTTTAAAGGTTTAGATACCCCCCTGGTTTGCAACCAGTGAATAACAAATAAAATAATTTTTTTTTTGTTATTTTTCTCCTTTATTTGGTTAAAATAAGAAGTATTTGGGAAAAAAAAAATTGTTATAGCTTTATTTCTATTGCTTTTATCATAATAACCCTTATTTATTTATTGTTTTTACTTTTTTTTAAAATAAAATTCTGCATCAGTTTTTGTTATAAGTCGATTTTTACAGAATAAAAAAAAAAAAAATGAAACATTATTTATGTGGATTTTGTTTTGTTACTCACTGGCCAATGTTCCTTGAATCTCTATTTACTTTATGTTTATTTTTCAAATTAAAATATAGTTTCTTGTAACAACAGTAGTGCCACCTATTAGATAAGGGTTCAAACTATCGATTGTTGGTCATCCTAAGATGTTCAGGAAATTTCAATTTTCAATTAAGTTGTGGTAACACTCATGTTCCCATTCCTAGAA
>NW_027109100.1:483018-497547 GCF_000696795.3 Halyomorpha halys
AAGTAAAGTTACCAACTGTGTCGGAAATAGGGTTAAAAATGAGAGAAACCTGAATACAAAATTCTATGGGCAAAGGCTTATTACAATATACTTTTATTGATATATATGATTTAAAAAAAAAAATAAATAAAAAATAATAAATTAAAACTATCATAATAGTAAAGCTAATGCTAGGGTTATCGCTAATGGTTAAAAGAAAAATCAAACTAAGTATTTTTAACCCATATTTTTAAAGTGTTAAAGCATTGTAAAGTTTTTATCTTTAGATGGGATAGTTAAATTAACAAGGTTTCACTTAATTATGGTTTAGGAATGTGAAGTTTATGTAGGATCTTGGACTCGGAATAGGTCATGTGGTATCAAGCTCTAACTTTTACAAAATAATAAAAAATTAGTCCTATATGTATGAAATATATAAAATAAAATGTAACGCAGAGTATTTGATCATGAAGTATATCATATAGCACAAATAAAAATAATGTTAGATATATATGACAAATAATTTCCTCAGTAACAAATCATTTTGGATTATTTTGTAGTAAAGAAAGTATCAATATTTTATATGAGTTTAGGAACATTTTAATTTTTAGTTAAAATATAAGTTGTGGCTAATTTACCAATATTGTTAATAATAAAAAAAACAAACCTAAAATATATGCCATCTTCTAACGAAGCCATCCCTAATATGTTTTGACTATCAACCATACAGTAATAAACTTTAATTTTTGAAAGCTACTTGGATAATCAATTAGCAATTTGCTTTGAAAAATGGAATTAAGATCCTGGAGAATTCTTTCCAGTTGACCACTTTAAATTATTTACTAAGATGGCAGCCACAGATAAAGTAGGCTTTGCCTCACAAGAACTTTGTGTCAATAAAGCTTGGAGGCCAGAATAATTAATAATTACTTAGTAGTTACAGTAATATTTCATAATTAAATAACATATAAAGTCGTACCAAACCTGTAATTTAATCGATTTGTTAAGATTAATTATAAAAAAAAAATTAAAACGTTTTGTTAATTTTGGTGACAACCTGATCTACCGCCAATACATCAAGGCGCGAAAAAATGCAAAGCCCGCGGACGATATTATTTGTGTTGCTTTATACTCATCACCAAAACTGCAAATACAATGCCTGTGTTAGTGTAGTTTCAAGTGCTAATGGTTTACCACAATTTTCACCTTACTTTATCCAGGTAAGATTAAGTTATGGTCGTTTGAGCTATTATACTTCGTTACCTCAAAAAAAAGAAAGAAAAAGAAAATTACAGAGGTACCCTACAACAACGATGGTTGAGGCGAGATGTATCTTCCTTAATGAGTTAGTTTTTTTAATTATTTTTTAGAATATGAAAATCTTATTGCTATTTTTTTCTTATATGATATCTCAGCTATGGTAGATTATAATTTTTAAAAATATGGAAGCATTATGTTTTCAGATTTTGAAACAGCTGCCATTTTCTATTCTTCCCAATTATAGTTGGTAAAATCATCAATTTTGAATATTAAATTTATATAGTTTTCATTAAATTAATAAAAAATGAGCGTGAATTAACCTTTTCCTTCGGGTTTTTATAATATATGGTTGAGAGACGTGATGTTTTTAGAATTATGCATTTATTATTGTTGATTATTTGTTATTATTGATCTTATTGTTGATTTTGTTATTATGAGGTATCTCTGCTTAAGCGAGGTTATGTTATACATAATTTTGGACAGATGTGAGAATGTTTTTCGTTATCGTTTGTTGTAATGTTATGTTTTTCGTGTTCATTTGTATTCAAATAATTGTCTGTCTTGCCCACTTTTTTTTTATTCAAAATTGTCAGCTTTCAATTGTTTTATATCATCTTAAGCCCTAAACTGAAGAATTTTAAGATACGAAGTTCCGAATCATCACATTGGTTTATTATATTTCATTACTTTATAAGGACCGGAGATTAAGTTTAGACGCTAAAAGGGGTGAGAGTTTTTGCTGGTCTCTTCAAACCATCAGGGAGAGGGAGGAATCGGTTAAGTAATTAAAAAAAAAAACCTTGTGCAACACAAGGAGTATAAACGCTCCTCCTTAGATTTAAGTAACTAGAAATGTTTATGATGAGTGATGTTATAATGCAATAAAAATAAAATTACTATCATAAAGATTATTTGCTTAAGAAAAAAAATTATTATTGTTCACCCGACCAGACTCCCCTCTACTTCTGATCTTGTGAAGGGGGAGTACGATGTTCTCTAGTTTTGAAGCAATTAAGTATTCCCGCCGATTCCTATAGAGCTCCCAGCGCTTTCATTTGATTCAGAAAAAAATGTATATATTAAAAAGAGAAGATGGTCGGATGGGGGGTTGTGAATAATAAATAATAATGTTATTAATATACTACTGTCTTTGTCCATTGTTATTAATCAACTAGTTTATATTTTCATTTCATTGTTATGTATATTTCCAAATTTGTTAGTCTGTTATTTATTTATTTTTTCTCTCTGAATGAGGGTTGTTGTCTTTTTGTTTTTATAGCCCCGATGAAGACCTGAAAATTAGGTCGAAACATCGGCACAAATAAATAATTCTTTTGTTTATTGGTGTTTTTTCTACTAACCGCACCCCCCCCCTTCTTGGGGTTTATTATGGGGTGTATTTAATCTTGAAATACAGGTAATCATGTAAACAAACATATGCAGAAAAAGGCTAATTTCTTAAAAAATAATTTAAGAAAAAAGAAGATAAAAATAGTGAGAAACTATTCTAGTCCATGTACTTGATAGATTTTTTATTTTGTTTTAACTCTAAGCCCATAAAGTGGTGCGACCACTTTTTTTTTTTTTTTTTTTTTATATATCAGCAGTTTTCTGAGCGTAGATGTAAGCAATTTTGGCTGTAGTATCTATTTTGTGGGTTATCTATTTTAAGTAGATGTAAGTTCTGTTGTAAGCACTTTTTGCTGTAGTGTTTATTTTGTGGGTTATCTTTTTTAAGTAGATTACAATTTTGGTGGAGAGATATAACGAACTATGTCAGTGTCATCAGGATATAGAACACAAAACTATTTTGTTTGGCTTCATATAACTATTTAATCCTACTAAAAGGTGAACTTTCCCTTCCCTTCGAAATGTTTCGAAAATTTTAGTAGCAGCAGTAAATTATCATAGCTAAATATACTATCAAAGCAGTAAATATACAAAGCTCTTTTCTAAAGATTGTTGTATGCTTCACCAAATTGATTTTTATTTTTGATAAAGTGCATCCTATTGATGTTTGACGCCTTTGCAAATCTAGTTCCATGTATGTTTCAGACTCGGGTAGATAGAAACATTTGGCCAATGCAAATAATTCTGTTTTTAGTCGAAATGTAATACAATCGACAGTATTGTGAGTTCGGCAACTTTTTTTTCTTATGGCCTCATATACAGTGTTTGTGGTTATACGAGTATATACATATCCAGGTATGTGAAGGGAACGAGCCATTTTTTTTCTTCTAAGCCCCAAGGGTGCGTGGAGATGAAGCCATGATGAAAACGGGTTGAAGGTAGCCTCTTTTTCTGTATTCTGGTTAAGCATTTTAAGAGAGGGCTGAGGAAATTTGATTATTTGGGAAGTGGTATTCACAATACACAATACGAGCCGATTTAGTGTTTTGGAAGTCAGTTTATACAGGCGCGTTAAGTAAACGAGAGGGGAATATGTTGAAAATACGTTTAGTATTGGTAATAGTGGACAATGAAGCTACTGGCGCATTAAAACTCCTTTACACGGTGACATTTTAATGCCACGACATCTACTAACACACCTCAAGAAGGCAGGAACAATTATTTCTTATACTGACTAGGTCAATAAGTATATAGGTTAGTTTATAATATTAACCGCATTTCAAGAGGGAAAATTTCTTAGTTAAAGTTTAGGTTATACTACACGACATTTTTCGTTAGTAGTTCCCACCACCTTTACTTCTTTTAACTTATATTTATATATTAATCGATATTTAATACATCTTTCATGTAAACTACCGATATTACTCAAGATCCTTTTACTTTTTTTCGACTCTGAAACTCTACTGTCTGACACTCTTATTATTAAATATTTCAATACGTATTACAAAATAAAAATATATATTATATATTTATAGCATCATTTGACTCGATATCTAAGATTTATTTTATATTTACTTAATAGGCAATGTACATTTTTATATTTTAATTTTTCAAAAATAAATTATATACCACATTACCTATATTGTATATACACATCCAGGACGTCACTATAATTTTTGAGGGGGAGGGTGTTATACAAAGACAGTGTTTATCTTATTTTTAACTTGCCTAGGAAAATTTACTAAGATAATATCTAATCTCTGTATCAAAAATACACCTCCCATATTTATATATCTATTAAGGTCCTAATTTTTCCATAGATATAATTCTGAGGTACTCTTTGGATATAAATCCCAAGATTGTTCTGAGTTTATGAGTATACTGTATTCTCTATTCTCCTTTAAATTGTTTTTAAATAAGAACTTTTTCTTGCTCCTTTTTTATTACGTTTACAGTATTTTGGAAAGGGAAATGTGGGTGGGGGATAAGAGCAACCTTCTCTCTTGGATGGCCTCCTAGAGGTAAAATTCCCTTTTGAATAGGCGGTTAATTCAGTTTTAAAAGAAGATTTGGGAACCAAACCATTTCAAGGAAACGAAGGTAAATGATTACCCAAAAGTATCTATTACTTCAGATATTAATCTATGAACAGAAAAAAACTACACTACTAGGAGAAAGATAACAGTACGACTAAAGTATGTGCCCTAATAGGGCTGGACGTAAACAGCTCTATTAGTTTACGAGATATAGTTTTTCAAAAAGTAACATTTTACTTTATAAATAACGAAAAATCAATATATTGTGAATTTATTTAGGTGAATAACATGGAAACTACTACTTCTTATAGTACAAGAGCCCAAGAGGAGAAAAAAGGCAGTCATCTCACCCTAATTTTTGATTACTTTAATGAAAACTATGGATAATTAATAGTCGAAATTGATGAGTCTGCCTATTATAGGTAGGGGGAATAAAAAATGGCGGCTGTTCAAACCGATAAAAAAACTAATTTTTCATTTGGAGCTCTATATCTTAAAAAAAAACTGCATAAGAAAACCTAAGAGAACGTCGTTTAAAGAAGAGTAAATTTGCTAAAATATGAGGCCTAATAGAGTTATTTACGTTAAATAGTTTTCGAGATATAGCTTTTAAAAAGCAACATTTCACAAAAATGTACGGGACGTACTGAAAGATCAGTAGTTAGAGAAATTATTTTGAAAATTTTATATCTCAAAAGCCATTTGACATACAGATGTCTATTAGCAGTCAAATTAAAACTAGTTTAATGAGCTATAAAGTAGTTTATGATGTTTATCTACGTAGGAGTAATAGTTTATATGACATTTGCTAAAATAAATTAATTTATAGTTGTTCGGACAAATTTTCATTTTCCAAATTCATATTCATATGTGAATATTATAAAAACTACTACCCCTACGAAGATAAGTGTCATAAACTACTTTATAGTATGTTGAATTTCCTTTATTTTGAGTGTTGGCAGACATATGTGCGTCTTATGGATCTAGAGATATATTTTTTCAAAAACGAAACATTTTATTCGAACAACTAGAAATTAACATTTTGTGACTTTATTTTGTCAAATATCACAAAAACTACTACTCTTACAAGGATTAACGTAATTAACTATTTTGTAGTAAATTTAACTAGCTTTAATTTGAGCGCTGGCAGACATCTGTACGTCCAATGGTTTCTGAAATGAAGTTTTTCATAAATCAAACTTATTGTCCGAACAACTATAAATCATTTTATTTTAGCAAATATCGTGAAAACTACTATTCCTACGAAGGTAAAGGTCATAAACTTCTTTATAGTCCATTAAACTAGCTTTAATTTGAGTGCTAATAGACATCTCTGTACGTCATGTAGTTCCTGAGATATAGAATTCTCAAAATAAATTAACTAATTACTAATCTTTCTGTAATTTTTTAAGAAATTTTGCTTTTTAAAAGCTATATCTCGAGAACTATCCTTTGAGACGTAACTAGCTCTTTTAGGGATTTTGTAGTGTTGTTGGTAGTTTTATCATATAGAGCTCCGAATGAAAAATTATTTTACCCCTAAACTTACCCCCTAAAAATACTTCAATATTTATTTTTTAATAACATTCACTGTATCCCTTTTATAGTCGATGTAAAAGCTAAACCTTTTTCTAACAGAAAATAACCTGCAACGTTTTACTGTAGTTGAAAAAATTAATTTTTTTTTTTATTCTGGAACAGCCGCTATTTCCCCTCCCCCCCTCCCATTACCATGGTTGGTAGAGTCACAAATGTTTACAGTTTTCATTAAAGTAATAACAAAAACGGGGCTATATAACTTATGAAGTAACCATAGCCTACGGGACAATCAATCTGTGGACTACGTTAAACAAAAATATATATATTTTTTTGTTCATATTACCACAATTAAAGCAAAGAAGCGATGATACAGTTTTCACTTTAATTCAATTCATCAACAATAATGATAATAATAGAAAAATAATGAATAAGAATAATTAGCGGTAGAAAAAATGTTGGTATTATTTTATATCTAATGGACAGAACGCTAATGAGTTCTTACTGACAACTTGGGCCGAATTGGTGTACAACAATAACCGAGTGGCTTTTCCAACAATCGCCGTAAAGCCTGTATAAACACTTCTGTTGAAAGAGCAAGGAAGAATTATTTCCCGGCTCGTTTCCTCCACTCACCTGTATAAATAATTCTTAAATACCCTCACCTATGTACGATATACTGGGCCCTGGGCACTTCAAGATTTAGGGGGCCCTTCTAATTATTTTCAGATTACATATATCATCTACCGTATAATATCAAATAATGAAAAAGATGGTCAGGGTTTACGGTCAAAAGGGAAACAAAAATAGTTAACAACTATTTATTTTCCGACGTTTCGCCCCACTTTGTAGTGCTTCATCAGGTCTACAATAGACCCAAAAACAACTAAGAACATCTAGATATTGTGAGATAGTAAAATAATTTTTCTGTATCTTTTTAGCCCTAATGAAACTGTACAAAGTGGGGCAAACGTCGGAAAATAAATAGTTTGTAACTATTTTTGTTTCACTTTTGACCGTAACACTGAGCATCTTCATTATTTTCAGAACTTACGGTTATATAAAAACATCAATTTATATAATATTTGAAAAGTAACAAACATGAATAATAAAAAAAAAAGAAACATTTATTAATAAAGGCTTAGGGAATCCGAAAGTTCGGTGCCAATACCACCAATATACTCTATACATGCTCTCTATACATATCTTTCCAGTGACGCCCCTCCAAACCCAAATCTACTTAATCAGTATTAATGCAATCCTCCCATCTACGTTTCGTCTACCCCTAGGACGTTTACCTGTCGGTTTAATGTTCATGAATATTTCAGGGATCCTATCTTTACTAAGTCCCACAACCTTACACGCCCATCTTATATGCTGCATTGCTAATACCGGAATTATATTTACTCTGCATCTTGTAAATATAATTCCGGTAAATATAATTCCCTCAGTTCATCGTTGTGAAGCCTTCTGAATTCTCCGGTTAAGGCGCTGTTCTTCTCTCAGTGTGAGAAGCCACATTTGGCATTCATATTCAGGATAGTAGTTATGTAAATTCAAACTTTTGAGTTTTTGGCTAGAAGGCGCGAGCTACTAAGCAATTTAATTATAACTAGTATTTCCCGCCTTTAACACCTTGCTTTTATTTCCTCATAAATTCCATTTGTTCTAGTTACCGTAGAACCTGAATACATAAACTAATCTACCTGTTCAGAAGTATTAGTTTATTAATTTAAATACACAAGTTTCAATATTTTATTATTTGGAATAATGGCTGAAATTGGTTATTACATCTACTATTTGATTCCCAAATCCAGATTTGGGGATCCAGCAGAACTTAGCGTGAAGAAGACAATGACTTCATTTTCAAAGAGCATATGTTACTAAAACAACTTGGCTCTATCAGCAGCGATGATTTGATATTCTGTATAATATAATAATAACCTCGGTCGGTCTTCAAAGGGTGCTAAAACTATAATTTTGGGTGGGACAACATCTCAATTTTTTTTATTTTTACCGGGTTTGAGATTATTTTAATTTTCTCAACTATATTATTAAATTAGACTTTGGGCCGTAATACATGGCAACAGCAAAAATTAAAGCTTTTATAATATTACATTGTAACTTTGTACGTTACAATATTTTGCCTACAAACAATAGTCACTTACAATAACCTTATATCAACATTGTCTTATGAAAACAAATTTCCTAAAGATTCTTTCAACAATTTATTAAATCAGCCTTAGAAAAGCCGGTGATTCCGAAAACTGAAATTGATGAAAAATTTCAACTACCATGCTTTACGGACGGACGCCTTAAATATTTTAATTGTTTCAACTCATTTAGATTTGAACTTTTCACTTACATCGGACTATTGTAATTTATTTCACTATGCAAACTCAATATTATATTTATAAAATACCATTTTCTGAACTGAGGTATTGAATTTTAATTTTTGTCATTCTTTAGAGTAAAATGTATGACAACTCGAAATTTTAAGTTCATAACATTTTCGATTTTAAAATGATTGTGAGGGCTGACACCTCCACATCTCCAATGGCGATATCCTACAAAAATGAAATTATATAAATGAAAATTTTATGAAAAAATATAATGATCTTCGTTTCTCGAAATGCAATTTGTAATTAGTCATTAATAGTTGCTGGTTGTAAAGAAAAAAATATTTGTATATTTTGATACGAACCTGTCATTTCCCAATAGTGGTGAGAACAACATCCTATCTGGACGAACTTCACGCTGCTACTAATGTTCTCAATCAGTATGGCCAACAAAACCAACGAATTATTTCTTTTGAATCGACTTTTAGGAAATGAATTCGACGCCACACGGTTACTAATTTCGTTCTGATACATTGAATCGCAAAAGTTTTCATACACCAAAATAATTTAAGGAAAAGTTTACAATTTTTATTTCCAAGTGAACGCTAATACTTAAAAAAAAAAGAATGTATCATATTTTAAACGAAACAAAATAATATAATATATGAAAAGTGTCTAGCAAAAATTATCATACACAATTTAAATTTTAACGGTAAAATTGTAGAAAATTACATTTAGTAGTACTTAGTGGGAAGGCCTCTTCTGTACTGCCGTCAGCCTCCGGGGCATGGATTCTACCAACTTGGATCTCGCCTCAGTAGAAATTTTGGCCCTTTCTTCTAACTTAATTTTAATATCAGTGACGTTATCAATTGTGTGTTTTTCAATTTGCACTCAAGGTAGGCCCGAAGTGCTCAATGGGATTGAGGTCTGGGCTCTGAGGGGTTTCCAACACCTTAGGGCAGTTGTAAAGCGATTCATAAATCTCTTTATTTCATTTTTCTTACTAATGAAAGATTTTTTCCGACCTACCCTGGCATTAAATCCATTTCTTTTTAGGATTCGTCGGATGGTATCTGGCCCAGCAGATATCCCCAGCTCTGTGTTATTTCATTTGAAATTTTCATGGCCAGCGTTTTGGGATCAGCATTAATTTTACGTATAATTAACCTCTCATCGCGGACAGAGAAAATTCTTGGCCGTCCCGATCGGTCCTTATCATCCGATCTTTCATCATGTTTATATCGTTTGATAATACACTGGAATGTTGAAAGGGGGATATTGGTCACTGGACCGATTTGGCGGTAAGAGTTCCCACGTAAACGTTGTTCTATGGAGGTTTTAACTTTGCACCATACTGTATATCTCTCACAAATTTACAAGTGAGAGGAAATACATTTCATTGTTATCGGATTGTTTTGGATACCTATAGATAACAATGAATGCATAGTTCTGTGTTGTCCTTTGTTTTACATTCTGGCACTGAAATCGTTTCGTAGAATGGCTGACCTTTTTTTCGCGGTATAGATTCAGGTGGTTCATTGTTGTACAATATTATTCTTATGAAGATTTTTGGGTAGATAAATGTAGATATATCTCTTGTTAATTTCTAGGCATTAATTGTTCATTATTATTGCATTTAATGTTTACAAGTTTTTTTTTGTTTTTTTTAAATTGTTGATTGTAATTTACAACTGTACAAAAAAATAGAATTTTTAAATATGTGGAATGTTTGAAACACTTGAAAATCTTGGGAAGGAACCACCCAATGGTGGTACTTCAAATATTAATTTAAATTTGAAGGTCCGGTGGCCATCTTTTCAGACGCCTGGAAGGATTATCAGGGATTGTTAAGTATGAAAGATTAAGAACTAATGGGTTAGGATTGGTAAGGAGTTTGGGATGAAAAGACACATATCTGTTTCGGGCCAAAAATGCAACTAAAGGGATGTCTTTGTGGATGAGTTTATTTGTGATGTATTAAGGAGCTTCAAGGATTTTACAGAGGATTTTGGAAGGATTAGATGCGGGAGGAATTTGATGGTTTGGTGGAGCCCCAGAGCTCAATTCTGTATATCAGTTGGTGTTGTTATCACAGTATATTATAATGCTATGTACTGCCTTGAGATTTCATCTGGATGCCAGGATAATCGCTGAAGGCAATTATCCAAAAATAAGTTAATTAATTAATTATATATTGAGTCCTAAAAGACTGTTATTATGATTGGATTCTTTTCCAAAGGCTTTTTGTGTGTTTACCAATTAAATACCTTTATATTTAAAAAATGTTGTTACTATTAATTATATAATATAATAAGGGGTGGTATATTGGGGTATATTATAGTATATAAACTACATAAAGAGACTAAGTATTTATTTACAATTTATTGCTATGATTAAAATTATTGTAATGATTCACATAAATGGTTGCCATACAATATCGATTATTACATTATTACTTAGTGCTGTTGATTCATGCCGTGGGATGTAGTTCCGTAGGTGTCGTCTTGTTCATAAGGGATGTCCAGGTCTCATGGCCCTTCTTAAGACTTCATCTGGTCGAAGTGCATCTTGCTCCGCTCCTGCTTCTGAAGCCTGGTCCTCTCTTGTCTCAATCTTTCCCATTACTACCCTTTTTCCTGGTCTAGTTGTCCTACCCCTTTTCTCCCACTTCCCTTTTAGGGCGTTACCTTATTTTTGAATCTCATTCCACATTGGCCGTAGGTGACAGAAAGCTCCCGAGGTAGACATCCCCCTCCCCAGGCCCGAGAGTGGGTGAGAAAGTTTTGACATGTCCAGGAAGGGCCTGCAACTGCTTAATTGGATTCTGATCCTTCATCAAAACTGTCTGTCAAAACCTGTCGTTTTTGTTGTAACACTTAAAGGTTAGTAAATCTAATTTTCTCAGGGGACTCAGGTAATATTGCAAACTTAACACAGATGTGTCCATATCTGGGGATGCAGTAAAAGGTTCCTTGAAAGATACCCTGTCCAGGTATAGGGACAGATTGCGAAAAACCTTAATAAACGACATATTGTTGTAGTAATGGCTAATGCCTCAAAACATAGCAATAATTTGTTGTAGTGAATGGGAAGTTTAAGAGTGTTTGTCAAGTAGGTATTGTAGCAATTGAAATATACGAGCAGTTTCTTGTCCTTTCAGTCTTGTATGGGGGATTCCAAGTAAGTCTCTTGTCAAGTTAGTCCTTAGTAGCGAATCTGTTCAACAGGCGTTAGTGGTGTATTTATAAAGGATACTGTAGGACAGGAGGGTAGATGTGAACAATGGAGAGTAAAGGTGATGTGGTAGGATTTGTTAGGATTTATTTTGATTCTCCAGTTTTGACACCATTCTTCAATGGATGTTATGTGTGTCTGTAGAGTTTGTGATGCATTAGAAGGGTCGTTGTTTACAGACAGTGCACATGTGTCATCGGCGTATGTTGTTAGGACTGTGTTAGGGTGGGTTGAGATATAAGCTATAAGAGATATTATTAAAATCAGATTCTTCTATCTTCATTGTAAAATCCTTACAAGAAAGCTCAAACCCCCTGCTCTACATTCCTAGGCTGTCTGTCCTCTGGTATCTGGAGATATCCTCCTCCTACTTGTTCCTACATTGCTGCTTCTCATGTGGGATGGTAGTATCTGACAAAGGCAGCAGTTGGTACCTGTAATTGAATCAATGAGTTGATTTCTTAAAATAATCATACTCTAGGGTGATTCACATAAAAGAATCAGGATTCACATGTAATTAATTCAGTTCTCTGTTAGGAGATTCGCTAAAGTGATTGTGGTTGGATATTTTGTTTTATTAAGGTGAACAATTCCTGGCACTTCCTTATACTTACCTGAAATTTAAAAGAGGTTGTATAATCTCTCTATTATATAAAAAAAAATTAGTGATCACTGTGTAATATTTTATTTAACATGTGATCACCATATAATATTTTATTTTACATATGATCACAATGTAATATTTTATTTTACATATGATAACCATGTAATATTTTATTTTACATATGATCACCATGTAATATTTTATTTTACATATGATCACCATGTAATATTTACATATTAGTTGTAATAATAAAAATCCAAACTACAGAAAACATGTAAATTACAGTTATATAATTTGAGCAACGAGTAGTGCAATTAAATAAACAGTTTAATAATTTGTAAAATGGCATTAGTGCATCATTAGGCGGACAGTGGGTACTCCCCTAGTTCAATATATAAGTTTTATAATATTTTCGTAATTGTCTTTAGCCAGGTAAGTAATTGAAATGACTTACCACTCATCCTGTTGTTCGTATCTGCTTGCAAAGTAATGGCTACTGCATGTTTCATTACTGTAAGAATTTGTATGGACAGTTATCTTTTATATGCAATAAAGAAATTTTTGTAATGATTTGATGAAAAGGAAGTCAAGTGGACACAAGTTTTAAAGGAAATGTTGGCTGAGGACAATCCTGTTTTAAAATTAAAAGTAGATAAGAATAGATATTGTTCAAGTTTTGAAAGATCTTACTGTTTTAAGGATTTTTTTTTTATTGCTAGTGTGAACAATAAACAGCTACTACATTGCAAAAATATTGATCCTGAAATTTGTATTATCATTTATTCTATTCATTTGCTTTATTTAAAAAGGCGTATGTATGTAAATATACTTGTATATCATATTATTTACCTTTTCCTATTATCAATGAATTAAATTGTATGTTTCCATGAAATTATTTTTTTCCCTGACTGAATTGGTCGAGAATTATATTTAAAAAAATCATGAGAACTGAACAGGCTTTCTATTGGATAAGATTATTAATTTTGGTTGACAATTCTACCCTATATGATTATTTTAAGGGCTCCCTTGCACATCTATATAAAGTTAAAGTCAGTATTTAATATGGGTGAATAAATTAGACAATACTTTCTCAGAGCTTACATGTTCCAAACCATCAATTCCCTCCACTCTTCCTCTATCTACAGTCTTACAATTCAAATCCTCAAACCTCTCACAGAACCAAGACCCTGCCATTCTAACCTGTATATCCCACAGAACCGAAAAAATTTATCATTCTCTCTGGAATTCTTACCTTTCTAAATACACCATGCTTCTTCCCTATCTTCATTTAAATAACTCCTTTTCCAATACCTCCTCACATTGCAAACCTCTGTAATTATGATATCTTAATTCAAGAATAGAATTATGATTAGAATAATTTTTTTTAATATTCTATGTTACCCCTTTATTTAAACATATGAACTATTATTTGTGGTGTATGCTTAAGTGTTGTTCATATGATTTAATTGATTATTTTGTTTTATTTTTGTACTTATTTTATTTTTAATTTTGAATAAGGATTTATTTTATTTTGTTTTCTGATATATTTTGTATTGTAAATATGCTTTAAACTAAGCTGTTTTTGAAATTATAATTTCTTGTGAGATATGTTTTCCCTCTGGTTGTGCATTACAGTTACTCTGAAGGGACCTAGTCCTGGAATAAAATTTATTTTCTATTCTATAGTTGAAATCTTTAAGTTAATTAATTAGGTATTTAAATGTAAATTAATTATATTAAATACAGTAAAATAATATTTTATCTGAAAAGAATACCTTGATAATAATAATTATGAAAAAGATGGTTAGGGGTGCTGTCAAAAGAGAACAAAAATAGTCAAGAACTATTTATTTGCTATATATATTTTCCAACGTCTCGCCTCGCTTTGTAGAGCTTCATCAGGGCTGTTCAAGTTTAGAGCTATCGAGACTTTGGTCAAAGCCTTGATAGCTCTAAATAACAATTGAATAATTCTCTCTTGATAATAATAATATATTAAGATACTATAGAAACAGATATACAGTAAATCTATCTACCCTTGTTTCTTTCAGTTTGGCAAGGTCAATTTTGTTGATGAATTTAAGTTAGATACTATGATATGTTGCCTTCAGTATTTTAAAATTGAACTCATCTCCTCCCTCACTATGAAATTAATTAATTTATTTGCATTTTTTTTTTAAAACTACTT
>NW_027109100.1:497661-518491 GCF_000696795.3 Halyomorpha halys
TATCTCAGTCCCTTAAGTGGCCTTGAAGGACCATAGCGAAAAAGTAGAGGTCTGATTTGATATGTAGGGAGGCAGTGTGGATAGCTATCTGATACCGAAGTTATTTATAGGTAGTGTATGATTTTATATAACATAAAATATGTAAGGTTCATACATGATTTTGATGTATTTTTTTTGTTTGGCATTTGATATAACAATTAATGAATGGCACTTTAATTTTTACTTGATAACCTCACCTCTTAAGCATTGATAATTCCCATGGTGTAAGGAGGTAATCTGACATTTGCTATAAATCCGTCATTAGATAATTTTTTTTTGGTATTTTTAATAGATAGTTCGGGTGATGGTGAAGAAAGGTGAAAAGTAATTATAAAACTGTTTATTACAAACCAACATTTTACCCCACCTTGCAGGGCTGAGTCCTGGTGCGTTCAGAATGATTTATATTTATAACAATCTTACATGCATTAGCATACCTTAAGTAAGAATCTCTTTCAAATGACACCTTCCGTTTGGTAACATTAATATCTGTTCTGTTTATATAACGTTAATATCAAACAATAATTACAATTATTATTAATAAATTACGAAAAACGTTCAAGATTATATTTCATAACAATTGGAAAAAAGTGTTTTATCTTTTGTTTTTCCCAAGATCAACTTAGTGCTCCTCCAAGCAGCTAATTTGATTTGTTCTTATTCTTAGCAGATTTTTTTTGGTGAAAATAGTATTAACAATAATAAAAAGGCTGCACAATATTTTGCCAACAGTATATTTTTCTTTAATATTGTTATGTCTACTAGACCATACCAATTTATAACTTGTGCTGTTTAAATAAACTGAGTACTTTTTTCAGTAGTCCTCAGTGACTTTTTGAAGCTGAAAAGTTGTCTTAAAGAAAAATATAGATTGTGTTGCCTTTTCATAATAGGGGTTTATCCCCTTTTAAAATTCAGCCTAAATTTTGAACTGTATTAGGTTGGATTTAGTGTATTTTATTTTGAGTGGTTAAGCATACATCACATTAAATATAATGTATAGTGAAAAATAAAAAAAAATGGATATATCCTTATTAGTTCTCCACGTTCATATCTACTCTTCTTCTCACAAGCACATTTGAATAAAATAGATACAAGACTAAGAGAACCCAAAAGGTTTGATTTCCATTCTGCTAATCGCTGTCCATACACATCCATTGGTCCACATATAACCTTCCAAACCCAAATCAACAAGATCAGCTTTAATGCAATTCTTCCACCAATCGCACATTTACCATTGGGTTCACTGATTCTTAACTTTTTAGGGACTTGTTTCATATCCTGTTTTATTTCTCCTGTACAAAAAAATAAAAATTACTTAAGTTTGCAAAAAAACACTATCTCAGAAAATATTGAATGGAAAGATTCATGTTAGGGTTTAATTACTTGTTAAATGCACCATATGTAGTTTATAATGACTGTTATCTTGAGAATAGTAGTTTTCATGACATTTTCAAAATCAATTTACAAAATGATTTCTTGTTATAAGGAAAAATATATTTTTCAACTACTTGTAATACTTTAGGAATTATTGACAATAAACTTGATGACTTGCAGTGGTCGTTTTTAAAAATCTGTCATTTCAGGCATATAGGCCTCCCAAGGAGAGGTTAACTTTTTACCATCATGTTTTTAATACATTTTTACAATTCATTGACAGAAATTAGTTTACACTTACTTCTAGGTACAGTAAACTTTTTAACTATTTTTACTAGACTAATAGTATCATGTACAGGCAAATCGGATTAGCTTAATCACTAGAAGATATCCTAAACATGACAGAAGATTTGGAAAAGTACTTATTGTAATTATTAAAGAATTTGTGATATTATAGCAGCATTTAAAATATCTGGACCAAAATGACCCTATATATAGTACAGGAGCCAGCCCACTGCATAAAATAAAGCTCAGAAAACATACATTTGCAAATAATTAAAATTAGTTTCTACTGCAAAAATTTCTGTAGTAGTCCTAAAACTCTTAATAATTGGGTAATTAATTAAATTAAGTAGGTCCTTTTTTTTGTTTTTTCGCTTATAACTCCTAAATGGTGTATTCCAGCAAAAAACACTATAATAAAACTAATTAAACAGCATTAATTAAATTATTTGTCAAATGAGTACCATTACTTATTTCTTTGTCAAGAAGTATATAGTAAACCAAAAATTTTAAACTCTGGAATTTCCCATTTCCTACCCAGCTCAAGGTCATTTATATGATTGTATTTTTCTTTTTCTTTGAATAATTGGTTTGACCACAAATTATATTTATATTTTAAACTTCTATAATGATTATACTCTGCAATAGTTTAGTGTTTATTTGGATAGATATAACTTTATATTTTTAACTAATTGACATTTTGTTTTCTGTTTTTTTCCCCAAATATTTCCAGAACTTGGAATACAATATTGTATTTCTGCTTCAAACCTAAGCTTATATTATATTTCTTAAATTATGGCTTTTGATATTACAGAAACAAAAATTAGGATAGTAAAAAGGTGTTTTCTTTTAGTGTCCACCAGAATTTAAACACCGGAAGACAACATCTTTTTATCCTTCAAGTAATGTTTCATTCAAGACAGTTTATTTTGATCTAAGATGTAATGAAAGAAATATATATATATTTTTAATTTTTATTTCTCTGGAATGTTAAAAGTAATCTGATAGTATTTCAATAAATCTGATTAAAATAGTAATCTGATTAATATAAATTTCATAAAACTGGAATTCATAAACCATAGAATTTAAATTCCACTCCTCCTCCAGGAGTTACTTTTGTGGGAATTTCTTCAGAACAATGTTCCTCTTCACACTCTGACTAGAATATGTAACATGTAAGATAACTTGACCCATCTTGGTAGTTTATAAAAAACAAAATTAGGGAGCTAATATAAAAGAACAAAAACAAGTCTTTATGAACATAAATAAAATATAATTTGAAAATAAACAATATTTTGACTTCTATAACTATATAAACATCTCTATATAATTTGTATAACATTCAATATATATATTTTTCTTAATTTCTCCCAGTCCACCACGCAAATAAATAAAATTTTTACATCCCTTTGCGTCTATCCCATTTTAAAAGTAATAATATAAAATGCTTATGATCACATTTTGATTTTCAATAATGGAAAATTTCAAATTACTAAACATTAATGGTAAAATTAACCCTGCATTAAGTACAGACTCTTTGGTTATATCTTCACTTAGAATATGTGTTTAATACACATATAGATATTTTTATGCCTTTATATGTTCAATTTTCTCTTTGCTCATGCCAATGTACTCAGGTTTCCATAGCTGATTCTGAAAGAAAGAATCAACTATAGCTACAGCTAATGTACCATCCTCTTCTCCTTCATCCATTTGGCCGGACAGGTCTTCATCCATCTGAAAGAGATAATATCTACTCAGTTAGTTTGCCAATATTCGACCATTGTTACCAAAATTTTAGTTTTGATTTTCAGAAAAACATGTGTTTTTTAGATTGAGTTAAGAGAATGACATTTATAAAAAAATAAATATCGGAGGAAAAGATGGTTGAGAGATGTGGTCAATAGAGTAGAAATTTCTACTCCACTGACCACACCCCCCGATCATCTTCTCACATTGAATCTACAGTCAACTATAAATTATTAAAGAAAAAATAGTTTATATACATGTATAAGTACATAATATTCATATATTAACCAACAGTGATAAGTTTAAAATGGGTTTTATAATAGCTAACTATAAAAATGAGACAACAGAAGTATGAGAAGTAAGCAAATGAAAACTCAAAAATCCCTAAAACATCTTCCACAATGCTTTATTTGAATAGATGTAGATTTACCTTCTGCCATATATCAATAAACATAAAAAAAACCACAAATATATATTTCAAGAAGGCATGTGAAGATTCCTCTTATCGTCTCACAATACGTAATTACTGCAATAGTTATAAAAATACAATATTAACCCCCCTTACAAAATAGTTAATTACAGAATATAAAAATACAAGAAGCTAAAATCTGATAAAAAAAAATTATAAATTTAAGTCTTATTTAAAATAGAGAATAAATTCACTATTTAAAATTGACATGGTAGTAATAAGAAAAATACGAAGTAAAAAAAATCAAAAGACATTAAGGATCTTTAAAAACCGGAATAATAGTTTTTCCAAATTAAGCAGTACTAAATTATGAGTTGAATGAGAACCACAACTTGTTACTTCTGTTAAGTAGTACATCTTAAACTGCAAAAATACATTTTTTTTTCTCAAAAATTGAGATATAGTACTGTACTATAAGTTTAATGGTTTTACCAAAATGTTATGAGAAACAATTATAGAATCAGTTAATTTTGTCTACCTATATTTCTACATCTGAAGCTTATTACTAAAAATTTATGCATTCTTCATGACCCCATATTTTGAAAGTTTTTTAAAAATACATCTTTCCTCAATACCGAAGCTTTGTATTCATGTAGGAATTATTCAAATCATTTAAGTATTATATAGAATGAATGGAAGGAAAAAATAATTACATTGCTTAAAATTGAAAACAAACTAGTAGGTTTAATGAATTGTAGTACCTGGAAATTTCTTTTCTAGTAGAGTAAGTAAATTTATAATTAAAAGATAATTATAACAAAAACATTTATCTGCCTTTGAATAGAGACTGAATATTACTTGCAGCCAGCCTTGTTTATTGAACAGTGAATAATTGATTTTTTTTTTTTTACTGCCTTTGATAAATTTGAATTCTTACATAATGATGGATCGGCGATAAAGGTGGCGGTGATCTATTCCTCAGGCGATCAATGAGCTTTTCCCTTTGAAGTCTTACTCTCTTTTCAGTTATACCATAAACATTCATAAATGCTTTTTGACACACTTCAATGGTTTTTCCTTTGCCTCTGGCTGTCATGACAAATGTTTCTTTACCTTTTGAATCTGAAATGAATTTGAAATAGCTATTCAGTTCTAAAACAGTGATTGAGATAAAGAGAATAAAAATGTATATTATAAATTATATATATCGTTGATAAATATATTTCTTAGGATTTCATCAAGAAAGTTGTAAATACTTTAGTTAAAAAACCTGATTTTTCGATCAGAGCTTCATATCTGTCATATGGTATTGAACATATCACAAATCACATAATTAGCTGTTCTTATAAATAACTTCTAACAGTATGAGGAGCTAATTTATTAAAATTAATCAAATCAATTTGATTAATTTTAATAAATCTGTTGAGCTAATTTATTAAAATTAAGCAATGATACATAATCAACATTGAAACTATGTTTTTAATTAAAACTTAATTATCTTTAAATTTTAACATTCCTTTTTAAAACATAATTTAAATTTTAAAATCTTAGAGTGTATTAGATATTGAAGTTCTCACGTTTTTATCTTTTTTACCAAATTAGCATTTTATATCTACTAAATTAATCAAAAGGAATCTCATCTAAAAATGAATCAGGTGCTTTATTTTTGAACTTTAATTCCTAAGGTCAATTTCTGAATAATGTTGAAGACTTTTTTACATGAGTAAACTATTTCATCATAAGATGGAATGTCTTCTACAACTCTTAGCCATTTTAAATTTTAACAAAAAATAATTATAGCTAATTGATGGAATTTTAAGTGTATATATAATACAATATTAGCCTGACATTCTAGTATTTGTGTATAACATATTGCTAACTTAAAAAAAAAAATTATTCAGATAAATTAAACATATCATTCATTTGGCATGAAAGTCTCACAATATGAAAAATGGAATTCTACCGAAGCATTTGAAGTTTGCCTATTTAGGTTTATTTATTTTTGTCTCTCAATTTGCTGATAAAAATCAAGTCAGAAATATTTTAGTCAATACTACTTAGCTTTTTTTGTTTTAAAAGTAGTTAATTTTCATTTTTGGATCATCTAATCATGAATCAAAAATATTTTTAGCTATAGAAGCTGAAATAAAACGGATTTGCTATTGCAGTAAATACTGAAACTAAAAAAAACATTTTTTTTTCTTAAAAAGATGGAATATTTCTATAAGAAAAAAAAATATTAATAACGTGGAACTCTTATCCGAAGTGATCATGTATTAAATAATTTTCAGTTGTTAATCGTTTGTATTTCTAGGATTCTCGATGTTTTATTATGAATAAGTTCAAATATATTAAATATCTTAAAACAATTTTCTGCTCTCATCATTTAACAAAAAATAAAATTGTTTCAAAAATACAAGACTTACTGGTTATAAGTTTTGGTTTTGGAAAATCAACACTTTCAATGGGAGGCATCTCTGAAATAGGTATCCGGTATTTGCAAGATACTCTCCGCGGTAATCTCCCTCTGACTTTTTCTTCTTCAGCCCATAGCCGCCTGTAAACTGATCTCATCTCAATGTATGACTGGAGGTAGGCATTCTGTGTGGCATGGTCGCCCAGCTTACTGAAATGGGAATACAACTTGGTGCGCGCCTCTGCCGGGACTCGAGTGTCGCATCTTTGCGGGCAAGAGCACAGTACATCTGCAAAAAGTTGATATATTTTATATTAAATAAAGTCTCGTCACTTTTTGGTTACTTTAAATTTATAAATTGTGTTAAACTTCTAGTATGACTAATGACAACCTATTAAATTCATTTGAATAAAAGCATAGCTAAAATTTACAGTAAAGCATAAATAATGAAAGTTAATATTACAGTATAATTTTTATTTCAGTATAAATATTGTTTGATTTGAAGAACCCCTAAAAAATATATATTTTACATTAATACATCCAAATTGCTAGGTAAATGTTTTTATTTAAAAATATTATAAAAACACCTCACATAACTTAATTAACCTATCCTACATACTGTATCCATGTTAAATTATCCTTTTACCAAACTTTAAAACTAAAATAAAAAATTGAAATAACATCTTTCATAATTTTTTTTGTTGATATATATGTATTTATTGTATATCATAGTTCATCATAATGAATCAGGATTGGTCAAGTTTAGATATGCATGAGTTACTTCACAAAGATACCAAGTATGTCAGGAATATGAGAAAAATACATTGTTCTTTCAGGGTTCCACTGTTAGGTGTAAATTCGAAGGTCACATGGGCGGTCCCAGTGGGAACAATCTTTGTATGAGTAATTACAAATGTACGCTTTTTTACTTCATTTTTTCAGTTTATTTGTTTGCCTTAATTTAAATTGTAAATATGCTATAGTCAGCTGAAAATCTCAGAATTATTGCAACATTGTATCCCATATCATTAGTTATATCCCACATTTTGTTTTAATTTAATATTTTAGTATTTTTTAATGTCTCTCTTTATTTCTTATTGTGTTATTACAAAACTTGTTGGATTAAAAATATTCTTGTAATGTATTGTTAAATATTTTTTAATTTTTAAAAAGTTAAAAATCATGAATGCTAATTATCATTGACTTTGTTTTTAATACTGTCAACTATTTTAAATGTGCAATCCATAATATATAATGTTTAGGTACAAAATGATTAATTTCTAATTATTCGATAAAGGATTATTTTCAATTTATTGTGTACACAATTTAGATCACAGTTACCCTTATCTGTGGTTCTGGTTATTTGAGATTTTGATGTCAATCATATCATAATAAAAAATATTAATATTAATTACTACAATTATATATAAAATATTTATAAAACTGGTCCTGGCTGAAAATGTTTCATTTAGATTCAATGATATTTAAATTGTTATAATTGTTTCATTTTTGAAATAGCAGTTCACACAAGTAAAAGAAAAGACCTAAACTGTAATTATTTCAAGTTGCGATGCAGTATAAATTTCAATAATCAATTCAGTAATATTAATGTTGAAAAAGTGTATTTGAGTTGTTTCTTTTAAAATTTAACTAAATCATTTGTTTTCAACTATAGTTCAGTGGGTTTTGGATATAAACAACTTCTGTTTGAAACATTCACAATAATAAAAATAAGTGACTCCATAGGAGGTATTTTACAATGGTAAGTTTTGTAAGTATTAAACTTAATGTTGGTATCTTGGTTTCAATTTATCGAACACAGGAAAAGCACTTGTGAGATAACGACCATGATATCATCATTGTTCTATTTTTGAAATGATTTTGATAAAAAAAATCCAATTGAAAATTACTAAAAAATATCCCCCCCCCCAAAAAAAAACAACAAACAAACATTTTGTCTCAATTACAGTAGGCCTGTTCCACAAGGGTTTTGCTTTTTTTTTTTTTTAGAAGTTATTCTTGATATATTGCAAATAAGTATCTTTTTTAATGTTGTGTTTGCATTGAATAAATCATACTGAAAATATAATTTAAGAAAAAACTATATTCGACAACACTAATTAGTATTATTTTAAGGTTGGAAATATATTATGATTTGGTTTGCTAACATTTGAAAACAAGGAAATTATGTATATTAGTTTATATATAAAAAAAATAAAAAGTAAACGACTAATTAATCTATCAATAACTGCCATGTTATTAATTGTATTCTAATAATGAATTATTATCTGAGTTTAGTAAAGAATTATTTAATTTTCAGATTAATTATTGCAATGAGTGATCCATTAATATTTAATTATTTCAAAATGTAAATAAATGTTCATTTGGGTAAAGAAAACATTTTATGGTAAAATATCAACTAAGATTATTCAATTAATTTTAATGATAGAGGAAAAAAGTAACAGTTTTTTGCTATGTATAATTTATAAATAAATAAACAATTTTATTCATTATTAAATACAAATAAAAATACTTTATAAAAACGCAAGTTTCAGCATTTTTATTTACAATTGAATTGTTAGCAAACGTTATTTTCGTTTTATCAGGCATGAGTAAACCTTTATCAATTAATATTTCATGTTATCCTGCTCTTATCACATAAGGACAACAAGTTCGCAATGCAAGATTCTCAACAGTTTCCTTCTATCATCAGAATTTAACAAAAAAAAAAAAAAAAATATAACGAAAATAGGTTTTTGTAAGGTTCTATTGAGAGACGAGTTTGTTTTTCGTGTTGAGGGCAGAAGGAAAAGTATTAGAGGTTTCACAAACACACGGCCATTTGTTGCTACCTCAAGGTCGGGGCCACAATAATAGCTGATTATGCAATAATCCTGCTTCATGAGCTTTGACACAGTTTTCAAAAGGTAGATTGTACAACGCATTATTGAAATGTTTATACAGAAAAACTTTATCGAGGGATGCAAGCAAGGGAATAGAGATGTAAATAGGCTTTACGTCAACTAGTGATAGCTTATCAGCGGGCCATTATTTGGTGTATAGGTTCCATAGGCGAAGGTTACAGTCCGCCACTATTCGAACTGTTGAGCTTTGAAATGATTTGGGTCAAAACAAGGATTTTTTTATTTTTATTTTGTTTTTGGTACTCACCTGGAGGTACCCTCTTAACTTGCTGCTTGACGGCCTTCTCCCCTTCGGACGGTTTGCTATCAGACGTGTTGTTCCGCTGTGCCTTGACATCCGAAGACGGTCGTTCGTCCATGACAGCCGATCAGTAGGAGGCTCCCATGATAGCTCTGAAAGTACGTGGGCTCCTGTTGCAAACAAAAGAAAGCCTAATTAGATCAGTTAAGGAAGGGAATTATAGTAGGAGAGACGGTGGTGGGGGCTGGCGGGCTGTACCACTAGTGCCATCTAGCGGATCCCTCCTCAACTACCTCCCGCTCTCCTGTGTTTGTTCCTTTTATCTTGTGATTGTCAAGGCTGCCTCCTCGTTAGCAAACCCTAATCAGATATATTTTTTTATATCCCGTCCCTCCCTTTGTATTATATGATAACAATAACAATAAATATAATGACAGATGTATTATTTGTTTTTTATTTGAAATCATTTGTCATCGATGTGCTGTCAGTAGATTCTTAGGATACAAGTAAAAATACTATAAAGGGTGAAAGAATTGATAAAATTTATCAAAATAAATATGATTTTGTTGCTATAAGCCTGTTTAAACAATTGATAATAATGATAAGCAATATGGATAAAAATTCCGATCAATGAAAGTTTGAAAATTTTAAATTTTGTAATGAAATTAATAAAAAAATCAAAACATAATGTTGGAAACTCAATGGCATAGAGTTGCAAGAAAGGTGTGGAACGGAAATGTTAAATATTGAATCGGAACCAAAGGTAGAATTAGTTGAAACTGGATGTAAGATAAAATGTAGATCGGAAAATTTGTTCGATTCTGTGTTTTCCTACCTATACTATTTGCACTTAATGGAATTTAAATCAAATATGTTATGATTAGTCATGGAATATGACAAGCTGTAATATGAAAAAATGGATTATATTTTTTTTTTTAAGTAGAAACGGTAAAAAATGGTATGTTTTATATATATAAAAAACGTTTTTAGTTCTTTCTTAGGTCACTAAACATTGTTTAATTAAAATTAGTCAGTTGCCATAGTTACCACTTTTATTTTGTTTACAGCTCAAATATCTTTTTATTGCTTTTCTAAACGTATCTTAAAGGAGGTGGTTCCCAAACATCACTCGTCACTGTACCTTTTTTGGGCTTAAAAAAATTTCGCGATCCCCTTATCGGGCTTAAAAAAATGTAGCCACGATTATCCTTAAAGAGGTGAAGTATGTTGGAAAATAAGAAAACTAATGCAAAGTGAAAGGTGGTATATTTTTGTAATATTTTGAGAAAGTGGCATTAGGTTGGGGCATCCCATGAGTTCCGCTGCTTTAAAGTACTCCTTATTTTCGTGGGATGATTCCATTTACTCCTACATCGTACAGTAATATCTATCAAGTATTTATAAATGATTTCCATAATGTATGAAAACTTTATAACCTTATAGTTAGATAAATTTTTTAAAAAATAATATAATACATCGTGCTATTAATATAAGATACTTTTTATTTATATACAAATATAAAACATCAAATCTTTAAGGAAAATTTTATTTTATATATAATCTTTACACTTTCTTAAGACTAGTTATTATTGTTTAAATAAAATAAATTGTATCCACTTTAAGTCTTAAAACAATCTATATTTCATTATAAATACAACGTTTCGGTAATATGTTGTCTTTTAGTATAATATTGTAAATTGACAGTGATTAAAAGTTTTAATTTAATGTGAAGAATTGACAAAATACGGTAATTTTGGACTGAAATTATTGACCTCGGCAGAATTATTTCTCCCTGTATTCCTCCTGGCCGGCTTGTACGTTTCGTACCGAGAATGTTTTTTTTTAATGGAGCTCGTTGCTCATTCGTATTCGTCATGCATATTCATTCGTTTCATGAACTTTTTAAAACTAGAAATGGAAATTTGTGTGGGGGACTTTATTGGCTATGGTGTTTGTTTTTTTTAACATGAACCATGAGCAAGTAGTACTCTAAGAAAGAAAGGCTACATATAAAGGCAAGTAGTATTTGGTGGATGGCAGAGGCATATCGGAACATTCTTTGAATTTTTTTTTTATTAAGGGTCATATGACGTGAATATTATCAATTTATAATTCATCCATGTCCCAAATTATTTTATCATATAAAATAATAATAAAATATTTCTGACCAGGTTACCATGATTTGCTTTCAGATCTGAATATTATAACTTTTAATAAAACGCGAATTTCAGCAATCAAGCCTTTTTGATTCAAATTCTAAGAATTGATTGGGGACTCTTCAAATGAGTCCTTCTAATTAATCAGTAAATCACCATTTGATTATCTCGATTGACTCTGTCCATATAAATTTGTTTTTGATTCGTTAATTTTTAATTATTCTTAAGGGTATATTTGACATATTTACAGTAGAAACATATTTTATGTAGACAATTCCTTAATTACATGATTTATGATTATAACTAATGTATTGTTCATTATTAAAAGTATTGAAGTAATGTAGTAAAGTAAATTAAAAAACATATAAAGTTAAAATATTAAGTTTTTGCGGCTAAAAAAAAATTAAAATCTAATTTTTATATTGTTTAATTTTATAAGAATTCGCTGAAACACTAGATTCCTTTTTAATTTTTCATGGTTTATACTATATAAACACTTTCGTTATACTTTATTTAGGCTCTAGCTGTATATTGTAATATTTCTCAATATTGGCAATGCATACTCGTGCATCTTCCAGGCTTACACAAGGTTACCCAGATACCTACTCCCTAAGGTCACTTATTATTTATTTATAGAATATGCAAATTATTTATGATGCAGAAGTGGAATATGTTGATTTATGTTTTCGGAAATCAGAGAAAGTATAGCAAATGAGGATTGATTAAAAAAAATAAAACTTTTATGTTAAGTGAATGTCTGATGAAATTTTATAAAATTGGTCATTATATAATTATTGTTCTTCAAGAAAACCAATTTTCTTCCTAGTTCTTCCAGTGCAGCCCAAAATTCTGGTGAAGTAGCTTGGGTTGAGTTAAGGTAATTTGTGAAAATAGTATGCACCATGCGCAGTACGAACCTCTGGCTCTTGTGAAAGAACGATCCGTTAAAAAAAAAATCAAGAGGCCGTGTATGGCCATGGCCGACCGTGTTGAGCTACTAGCTTAGCATTCACGTGTAAAAAGCTGTGTCAGTTCGTCGGGCAGGTTGACTTATTTTGAGTCGGACCCTCGGAATATACTTCAACTTCCCCACTTTGGATAGAATAACTTGGTAACCTGTAGGATATCCTGTCTTTCCTGCCATAAGTTGGGGGAACATAAAGACGTTAAACCCCGAATAAAAAAAAAAAAGAATCAAAATCTCTCGTTTTTTTTTGAGTTATAGAATAATAATAATAATAATAATAATAATAATGGGTAATAGGGTAATAAAAAATAGTATTCTTTAAAAATAAAAAGTTAGTTATTAATGAATCATTAATAAATAAAACTTTTATCTATTTTATTCATATATAATTTTTGCCTAGCTCTGTTTTAATCAACCTTGTCTAGCCAAAGCCAAAATCTCTTGTTTTGCTCTTTGTATATTCCTTAAAAAAAAAAAAAAAAAATCAGTTTTCACAATTTTTGTTTGATTATTTAATTTATTAAAATACTCTTATGTGTGGGAGGTATATAATGATTGAAGGAATGAATGGATAAATGTTATGTGACATTTTAGGAAAAATAGAAACTTTTTCTTTGAAGAATATTTTGAATACTCCTTTCTAAATAGCAGTTTGTCTAATTTTAATCTTTTTTTAAATGATTATAAACAAACTTCGTTAGTTTTTATAAGTTAAAAATTAAGAATTTACCTCTACAATGGAAAAAATGAACCGTTGATAGCAAAAGTGTTGTAAGTTAAACAAAAATTATTGATGACATTAGTCTTAAATACTTTCAAATAGTTAGATATACTTTCGACTGGCCATGTTTAAGAGAAATAGCTGTCACGTCTTACTAAAAAAAATATGAAACTACCATAAAATTTAAATCATCTCAAAACTCAAGGTTTGACTTTTCCACCGCTTTTGCATTCAATGGCTGGAATAAAGATTAAATTCAGTTTACCTCAGATTCATAAGTTTCTCATCATGATACCTTGATCCACTCATGTCTGCAATTAGACATATAAAATGCGCCTTAAAGAGTAACTGTACATTACTTACTAATTTAATCAAATAATAAATTAAATGAATATAAGTGATTTCTTGTTTTAGACTTTATCTCTTTATTGCTTGAAGTACCTCGTTGTTGTCTTTTATTTTTTGTACTCCAAATAGATTCCTGGTATACAGATAACTCGTAAGCCCAATTGAATCGTTTAACTGCGTCAATAATGTAGGAAAGTTTATTCCTGTTCAACTTCAACTGTGTTGGAATTTCGTTTAAGGAAACATATCGTATCAAATAAATTATTATATTGCGAGTTCTGTGATATTGGAAAATTTAAGGCAAGGACTGACTCATTTGCGGATCCAAGGTTGTGCACGGCATTACTTCACCTGCTGCAAGAGGTGGGGCGTAACTCTTCTCCGCCATCTTTATTATTATTCAACCTACGTAATTTTGTCGTAGTTCCTTCTCTATTGTCTTTAATAAATTCTTTACAAGATAGTTTATTTCATTGCTGCCTGCTTTCCTCTTCTTTTAGCTTAAAATTGTAAACTTTTCTATAGTTAGTACCACCGCTTCGACGGTAAGATTCGATAGGCGACACCTTGTAATGTTGACACCATCCTCAACAAATTTTTTAGTGTTCTGATAGCCCTCAAAGAGTGCTAGAGTTCTCAATTATTTTAAGAAACAGTTCTGTTGTTAAGATATAATGATACCATTCGAAGATAAGCGCGGCTAACTTCACGTTTTTTACAACTTTATAACTTTTTCGCTATCAACTTCAGCACTTTGGTTATTAAGGATAATCGTTAGAACTCTTTAAGGAGCTGACAGAAGTCTTAGTAGAACATCCAAAATAAAATTCAAATTTTTTCCGAATATTTTCAAAATGGAAGTGATGAAAATATAAACATCTTCCAGTTCCGATAGTTACTCTAGAACAGGTTATCTATATTCCTTAATCCGAATCATTATTCGTTACAGAATGTTTACATAATAGTGATATATACGCTTGCTTATAAAATGTAGCTTTTTCTAAATGAACTATATTTTGTATTGTTAGAAGAGCTTCTTACTCTTAGATTGATCTTGCCACTATTATAAATTAGCATATAGTCCAGTCAAATTACACAAAAAAGTGGAAATCGTTAAAAAAAAAAAAAATAATAATAGTTAACAGAATTGGTGCAGTAATAACTAAATTAGCATAAATATATTAAATTTGCTAACCAAGTGTTCATATAACTTGTTTTTATAAACCATTAGTTTCTGAGATATTGAGGTGACAAACATTAGTTCAATCAAATTAGTCACCTATTCCTGACGTCCAAAAAATAGAACACAATTGTATTTTATATTGTTTAGTAAAACCAATACATTACGTGCTAGTAAGTCCTATGGATTTACTCGTCGAGATTGGGTTGAAGGGAGAGGTGGCTATCCACCTCACACACACCTATGTGTGTAGATAAACTTGTCTTTTTTAAGTCGTTTGTTAATATCTCGAAAATCGGTCAGGTGAAATAAATTTTATTGAAAATAAAGATACATTGAATTTCAAAAGAGGCTAAGTAACATTTCTTTTCTTAATCACAGTAGTTTTTTTGAGAGCAAATTTTTCGAACTAATATTTTAAGAGCAATATCAAGGCATGGGATAGATAAACCATATTTGTCCTCCCCTCCGCTCTATATCTCAATAAAGCAAGTAGAATTACAACTGAATTTAGAAACTATATGGCTTAGAAAAAAACGTAGTATATGTCTACTTTTGTAGGAAATTAATTGGGTTAATTAATTGTTTACTTAACTCATTTCACTTTAATCAGCTCAATACTTTTCGAGATATAAACAACCAAATGACCACTAACCTCCACACCAAACCCATGAAACTTTCACGCGCATAAATGTTCTTAAAAAAATTGACCCCTGTTCTTTTTTTTATGTTATAATTAATCGTCTTTCTTTGACTGGACTAGATGTGCTATAATATTAACGACAAAGATAATTAATTACTTAGTTATAAATTGTAGAGAATTGAATAATAATTATTTCGATAACCTGGAAAAGTCTGGGAATTCCACGAAAAGGTTTTGGTAGACACTTTAAACTCGTATTTTTTGCGTTAAATATTAGTGAAAAGTACTGACTGAAACTTATTTAACAGTCTGATTATTGAAAATTTCAAAGAAAGCATCAAGCCTCTCAAGTAGGTGTAAATAGCTGACCAGCCAAGCTTCGGCGTCATTAGTGGAGAGGAAGATAGAGCAATAGCAGAAACAGCACATCTCACACTAGCTGTCTTGAGATACTATCTTACATTTAAAAGTTTCAACATTTTCTCTTAATCATCTGTTGGTCTGTCTTATCGGGTTATTTTAAGATTCCAAACGTGCTCTTGATATTTCAAGGTAACCACGGCCTGCTATCACATTATTATTGTTATAAAAAATGGAACTTGATAGTCTATAATGAGCTTTTCTGTTGAAATATTAAAAAAGTCTGTTACGTACATTGACCGATGTAGCTCCATCTCTTATTAGTAGCATAATTACTTATATTTCAGTGTTAATGATTTTAATTTTTGAATAAAATCTGCGAACAGGCCGTTTAGGAGAAATATTTAAGTCCAGGAACATTTGCCTGTGCTTATGGTTTCGCATTCCATAAAATTGATGTGGAACCATACTTACAATCTCCAACAACTTTCACAGTCGTATTTATGGTAGTTGATGTTATACCCGAACCTGGATTTTACTACAGACAGACATGGAACCTACTTGTATAAAAATCGATGGAAAAAATCGATGTCCATACCCTCCATTCCTTCGGTTGTAAGGAAGTGATAAGCAAAGTGTTTAATTCCTTCGAGGTCCAATCATTTTATATTTAATTAACCATATTATATTTAATTAACAGTTTATTTACCGTTCAAGTCATTTGGCTTCCTCACTGCCTAAGGTAGAGAAGTTCTGTATTCATGCAGAGGAAGTGAAAAAATTAATTAATCGAAATCAAAAATTTTCAAAATGAATTTCATGTTTTAAACATGAAGGAACGAAATAGATTTAGTGACTCCTCAGATCTCTGTCAACCTATTAGTGAGATAAAATTTTCAGGGATTTTGTTGGTTAGTTGGTTCCTAGTTATTGCAATTTTATCCGATTTCCCTGCGTAGACGTATTTTTCTCGTGACATCTGGATTTCCAAACTTTCTAATCCATAATAAAATTGATGAAGAACGGTATCAAAACTGGAGTATAAACTACATTTCTTTAACCCTCGTCCTAAACCTTTAATAATACCCCATTGTCCCTGCAATAATATCCCTGTCGAACAGATCAGCTACATAGGACTACTTCTGGGCAAACGGCTAACTTAGCATCCTCATATAGCAAATGCTCGTTGATTCTAAGCTGTTACTACAGAAATTTAGCAAAGGTTCTAAGCTTCCAGTCCATTTTCAAAAACTGATCGATAATAAGGTCCATTTGGATTTACGGAGTTGAGATTTGAGGTTCGTCTAACCCTGATTCCTCACGTATCTAAACCTTCTTAAGATCCTCAATACTCCTTACTTTTTCAAAAATAATATCATCCATAAAGACCCCATTTTTCCATATGTATCCGATCTATCCCGAAACAGATATCAATCCTTCCATTATAAACTCCCTAACTTGCCCACAACCCTATAGTTTCTAAGTTTGCTTCTTCAGATCTATTGCTAACAATCTCTGAGGCCCCTGAAAAGAAGATGACCTCAAGACCTTATAATGTAATAATTTAATTGGAGTTCTATCCATGGGTAGTTTCTGAATGATATTGTTCAAACAATAGGGTGTTATATATTTTAATTATGTAACTATAAAGACATCATTTCGAACTGGATATATTTGACTATAAGGTAAAATTAAGTATATGTTTTAATTATATACATGAATTGTTGATAATTGTTGTACTAGGAACACTTTGAAACGTTTACAAGTAAATATAGATTACTTAAATATAGAATATAACTTCTTCGTCATGCTTTTTGTACCCGACAACCATGACTACTAGAAATTCTGTATGGGAACTTTTATAACATTAAATTTGTTATCTGTTTATTTTGTTTTTTAAGGCCTTAAGAAACGGTTGCCAAGATGATGTTTTCTTTAAGGAGTGGTCTTTAGCGTCGAGTCCTTGTTTGAGCCGGTATCTTATCAGTAAGTTAGGATTGGTTGAGATAATGCCTTGCCTCTAATGCAATAATTTCCAAGTGCCTACATATACACTTCCAAATATCACAATTTTATCGCCACTGCTAGCGAGTGTGTAGTTTAGTCAGTGTAAAAGCTACCTTTCTTGAAATGCGATGTGTATATGGTCTTCGTTTATCTTGACGTATTAAACTAGATTTATATTTATTACCCTCCCCCCTCTATTACTTTCAGAATATCGTTAGTATAATTTCAATTAAGGTGTATACTTTTTTAACTTTCTTTATCTATTAATTATTACTTCAACTTACCTATGTATGGAATATTTAGTAAGGGAGTATTGCGATCGTTCACTAATTCGAGTTTTCGACGTACAATGTCGTCTGTGTGAACAACTTAGCTCAAAAAACGGAAAGACGAACAAAATCGAAATTGCATATTTTAGGCGGGTATATGCTTAAGACAGCAACTTTTTCTGACCGCCAACTTCATCGTATCGATTTTTTACAATGCTAGTTTGAATTGAATACTACAGAGGAAAACCGAACTAAGTTGATTCATTTTTTTAAATGTATAATTATAGTTCGTGGTTGATGTGTTTATATTTGACCGTGGTTTAATATGAGGAAAAGGAGGTTGGGGGGAGGGAAGAGAGAGGGTGCCTTGAGGAGCGAATGCAATAAGTGGTACTTATTGTATTGTACCGAAGTTTCGGCCTTAATTTCAGGCTTTCCCCAGGGGCAACATTTGCTGAAAATACCAATAAGTGCCGAAGTTTGTGTATTTGCGAGGATTTGTGTTCCTTAAAATTCTGAAACTGCCTCAAATTTTCTTTACAAAAATTTGGCTGCTTGACATCACTTCTCTGAAAGATTTTGTTCTTGAATCAGTTGCTGTACCAGATGCGCATATAAACAGCGTATAATAACAATCGGAGTACAAACTGTCTGAAATTGGTTCTAATTTGTAAAATGACAAAAAAAAAAATAATTATAGAAGCATTTGTTTTTTTTTTTTTAGAAGTGGGGCAAATAATTTTTTCCTTATCCTTAGCATTTAAAAATAAAACAAAAATCAATTAACAATATTTTTGTTTGTTATTTTAATTTTCAAGACTTAGGCAAAGTAAATGTTACCGCAAGATATGCAACTCGACTGATGCCTCATTGTTGGACTCAGAAAGGCATTAAAACTGACGAGTTTAAGACCTTATTTTTTATTAGCGTATTTATGACCGTTAAGAAGGAAAATTATTGCATTTGGTTGTCAGATAATTTCAGAATTTCACAACCTCTAATGATTTCTTGTACTATATTCAATTTTCTAAAAATCTATCCAAGGTTATTGCTTAAATGTTTTCTCCTTAATTTTCCTTGATAATTTTATAACATTTTTGCTATACATATTTTTAAATATTTCACAGTTTTTACTTTTAATTTTTCTTATAAGTATACATTTTCCATTTTATTTTACATATTTTGCTGTTTTTATTTTGTTTTACTTATAATTACATGTTTTGGTCCCTATTTTCTGGTGTTATAAAATTTATGAGTTTAGCCCTGAGGATTTTATTGCTTTTAAGTGCCAAATGCACAAATTGTGTCTGTGGATCTGGAACAGTTTTTCAGTTGATTGGAATAGATTTCGGCACCTTTTTTGAAAACTTAAAGATGCGACCCACTTGCAAATTTATTGGTGATAAAGATGGTGATGATAAGGATGGTGAATTAAAATTAAATGTATTTTTCCCTTTTTGAAATCTCTATTTATTGCCGGCATTTATTTATTTTATCCTTTTAAAGTTGAATTTCCCTTTTTTGAATTTTTTCATATTAAATATTTTCTTATTAGATCATATTTCTCATTTTATTTTTTGTCCTTATATTTTCATTTTTTAGTCCATATTTCTCTCATCACTTGCTATTTTTATTTTAATTGAAGCGATTTGTTTTATTAGAAAAAAAATCATTGATATAAATTATAGCAGGGATAGTTCTCAATTATCCGAAAAGTATCAAATAAACATGTAACGTTATGAAAGTTTATGAGCATATTTCCATATATTTTATTGCTTTTAAGTATAATCTACATACATTATGTTTGTGGACGTGGAACGAGTTTTGGTAGAAGAAAATAGATTTCCGTGCATAATCGTCCGACAATTTGTTTTTAGAACTTAATGATGCAACTTATTTCATCTTTATTAATGAGAAAAGTGAGGATGACAAATTAAAATACCATTACAATTGAATGGATTATTCGCAAGATTAATTTAGGATAATGATAATTTATTTGCTGCTCACAACCTCTGTTGTTTAGCCTTAGTATTATACAGCCTGAGAGTACGGGCTTATCTGTCGGGATACTTTGAGTGTATTGCCCTCTTTGTTGGTCCTTACAGCTGTGCCCTATCTATAATACGTGACCAATCGACGCGATGTTATGAGATCACCGAAAATTAATCTCCTTGTGATTACACACTCCTGTTAAATATTTACATTTTCCGACCTTCTGACCAGTAGCAGACTACGAAAGAGACCTACGAATCTTCACAAGGCTTTATTACTGTTGTATTAAAAAGTATTGCTTTGTTGATTAACAAACAAATTCTCCTTGCACTTTAATTTAAATTTTTGGATTTCGAATGCTCGATCATTTTCGTCCTCCCTTGTATCTAAGGGGACCTCTCATCAATCTCTGAATCTTTTTCTGTGAAACTTTTGGGACTAGTAGCATTAAACTCAGAGAAATACGTGAGGTTTAATTGTGAAAATATTATTTCATGTTGTTGGTCATTTTTTCCTCAAGTCCCATTATACAATTCTCAAGGTTTGATTCAACGCTAAAAAACAATCAAATCCACAACATGAATTTAATTACAATCATTACGAAATAAGTACCCACCGAATAAAAATTTTGAATTACGCAGAGGTTCCCTTATTATGAAATACAGTTATAATTCACAATCTCCACTACAGGTAGCGCTAAGTCCTCGGGCAGTTTACCTCGTTCAATCAGTTTTAACGTTTAATCATATA
>NW_027109100.1:518556-529807 GCF_000696795.3 Halyomorpha halys
TAATGGCCTGAGAACACAAAGACTAAAAAACAGAGAGGGGAGAGAGAAATGACCAACTCCGTTGTTACTCAAAGACTGATCTTTATTGAGTCCAGTTCCGCTCAATATAAACACTCAACTCAGCTGATCTATTCAATTGTTCGTAAACTCAATTATGTACAATAGAAAAAGAATTACTTAAAAATAAATTACAATACAATAAAAGTGATATATACAAATACAAAAAAAAAACAATGATGAAAAAAAACAGCTCTCAATTTACAAATTATAAAAAATAAAAAAAAATAATACAATTTCATAGGAATCTACATGTTCATTGATATCTACATTAAATCTCAGCTTGTTATTAAACCCCTAAAATAAACAAAATTTTTTTTTTCAAAAACAAATTTTACAATATTACCCTCCGGAAGCGAGGTGAGGGCTCTCCTGGCTCCTGGGTTTCTTGGTTCTTTTACACCTTCTATGGTGACAACGTTATGCTCTCTAATGGTGACCACTCTGAATGAGCTCTTTCCTCCTATTAGTTCCCACTTTCCAGTACACTACCTTCCCGATTATCAGCTTGCCCATCAAATCACGGACATTGATGTGTCGTGCCACTCTTCTGCGTTTCTCCTCAATTTTGTTCCTGACTTTTGCCCACATCATTCTCTGTGCCATACACTTAACGGTGATATTGCTCTCCTCCTTCGCTGTATCTCGGTAATTCCTACGACGTCCCTGAAGCCCAAAAGTAATCTCGAATGGGGAAAACCCGGTGACCGAGTGTATGGAATGATTGTATGCCACGATTGCTCGTTCCATCACTTCATCCGGCTCTCGCCACTTTTCCAACTAATGAAACACCCGATGGTGACTGAGAGTGCTGTGAAGTCTTTCAATCCTTCTTCGGCTCTTTGGATGTTGCGGGGTGTTAAGGTGCCACACTACCTCCATGACTTTTATTTATTCCCTGACGCCTGCGTTTTCAAAGTCCCTTCTACTGCCTAATGAGATTCTATCGCCGTAAAACTGGAACTAAGTTCGTAGGGCACTCTTAACACTGCTTATGCCGACGTCTCTTTCATTGGGCACGCCATTGCTAATTTGCTAAATACGTCGACAACTGTGTATTAATAATCTCCTCAATCTCTTCCATCTCAGGTGGTCTTTCCATAGTTGAGTCTTCATCTTCAGTCGTCTCTCCTCTGGTTCTCGATTTCTGTGTGCCTGGTTGTTGTTCCTCTTCTGAGATCCACTCTCTCATGAACTGTCTCACATCCCTAGATGATTCTCCCTGATTATCTTCGATTGCGTTGACCATTATTGTCCTGGAGAGCCAGCTACCGGGCTTATATATGATGTCCATATTATTTTGCTAATCCTCCCAAGAATTCGTCCAGGAGCTTCTGAAATATAACGGGGACATTTTTGAGATCAACGGAATTCTAGTAAATTCATAATGACCTCGTTCAAATGTGAATGCGATCTTATGTTGGTCCCTGGAGTATGATATGCTGGAGCATATTAATTTGATGGTAACCTGCCTTTAAGTCGAATATGCTAAAAATGTTAGCACCGCCCAACCTGTCCAGAATGTCTTCCCGAACCTCGGGATTGGGTATTTCTCATCAACCTTATTTTCATTGAGCTTGCGATAGTCTATTAACTACCTAATAGTCTACTAACTCGGTACTTTTCTTCGTTCTCACTAGGTGCATTCTTTTTTCGTACCACCCAGAATGGACTATCATAGGGTGAAGTGAGGTCCTCGATTATCACTTTTCTTCGTAAACTTTCTTTTTCATTCCTAATGAGCTGTCGAAGTGCCTGGGGCTAACGCTAACGCCTTTCCTTCACCTATGTCACTATATCCTGTTTCAAAGGTATTTCATGCACAGTTTTTCCCGTGATCCCTAATACATTTCCTTCTTTGAAGAAAATATCGTCGTACTCGGTTAGTATTTTGTTCTTCCAACTCTCTTCCTGAGTAATCGCACCTACTCTAGCCTTTGCATCGCCCATAAGTTTCTGGCAGCCGTTTCTTTTCCCTACAATTCTAATATCCCACTGACCCCCATTGTTTTTTTATCTTCGCTCCTACCTTTTCCATTAGATCACAGCCAATAATCATCTGGTAGTCTCGAGGCATTTTACCCATTACATGGACTATTATCGTCTTCCCCTTAGCCTCCCCACTTGTCTAATTCCGTTTCTGCTTCCCCTTCAATGCGTACTTATGATCTCAAAGCAATTAGTGCGTTTTACTCATCGCATCTTGTCTCCTTGCTTTCCTCCTCCAGTTCACCAGAAACTATGTCGTGTTAATCCGGATTATAATGGCTGTCATACAAAAAGTTAGTCCTATTCTACTTAATATTATTTTTCATTTTTATGTCACTATCATACTCAACTTAATTTATTTTTCTTTTCACTATAATGTGAGGACAAGAAAGCTACAAAACTAAATATAACTGCGTTGATAACAGTCAGTAAGGAAATAGGTCTCGAAATGAATGCGTATAAAACAAAATATATAGTAAGCAGCAAAACCCTCTACGATTTTGGTGATATAGATATAAGAGGTAATACATCTGAACGGGAAGATAGATTTAAGTAATTAGGTTATATGTTGTTGATTGACAAGAAAATATGTGAATGATAGGGTAATAAATCTGAGGTTCAAGGCGGGAAATGCTTTTTATTTTTAAATTTCAAAATTACTTAGCTCCCGCCTTCTATCAAAAACTTTACTAAACTATTATCTTTCTTACGTTTCTATATGGATACGAATCATGTTCTCGTGAGGTTGTAGGGTTTGCTGTAACGAATATGTCTTTAAAATGTTATTAAAAATATAAAATGTTATAATCCGACATGGTAAATTTCCAAGGGATAGACCGAAACGACGGTGGGAGAATTACCTCAAAACTGATCTTATGGATTTGGGTTTGGACTGGTGGCATTGGATAGTTTATTGCATGCAGCGATTTGTGTTATCATCTAATCCTCGGGATCGCTCATCTTTTTATTATTATTGATAGTTATTATACTTAATATTGTTACTGAATGTAAAGGTAACCGTTAAAGGTTCTGTAAGCCCCCTTGATGTTGCTATACCTAGAGAGTATAGAGTCGGTTATTAATCATGCTAGCTGACCGAAGGAATAACGTCCCGAGATAACTATCCCCGAAGTCCTATTGGAAGATGCTGTACCGCCTGGTACCGGGAACAGGTGACTCACTTGTTTACGCTCTTCTACTCCTATCATTCGATTTTTTTCCCGCAAATAATTTCCTCCAGCATCCTTCCATCCTACAAGGTCATGGATAGCTGAGCTCTGGATGGTGTATTCAGTCTCGGTGTTACTCCTATTCACTGATTCTATCCTTAATATAACGGTATTGATTGGTTCATTAAGTAATGATTATGATTACTCAACTGTTGAACTGTGCTCGGCTGTATGAGCGAAGTGTACATCAACTTCCTCGATAGATTCCATCTTTATCCATATTGGTTATGTTTCTGCTTTCCTTATGTCGATTAATTTTTTTTCTGGCAACTTAGTTGGATGGAATTTTAAGTTTTATTTTAGTCTCATATTATTCGATTGGGGCATTTTTCTTATTTGTACTTTTTTTTTCTTAATAAATTGAAATTATAAGGCCCCCTTGAGAATTTAAGATAATTATAAAAGAAATTGGACTCAATTTACGCCCCAATGCTTGGGTTGTAAAGGCATTGATAAAATATACAAGTTGTCTAAGGTAACAATTCTTTGTTATTTTAGCACAACCTAATACGTCTGTTGCATTTTATTCCTGTTAGATATAATGGTATTATTTATAGCGATAAAACATTTCCTTGAACACATGTTTTTTACATTTTTTCGACGTTTTTTGGTTTCTCATTTACCTGTACCTTTCTCCAGAAAATTTGTTGATATATATACCTGTTGCCTGGCGGGCATTGCTATATTTATGTTCTCTTTGTGATGTCTTATAATGTTTAACTCCCTTTAGGAAATGCCCTGTAAGTTATCTCTTTCACTTTTAATTTTTAATAATTTTTGTTATAGTATTTTTTCGAATTATTTATGTTTTGTTTACTTAAATATCTTGAGGTATCCTTTATCACTCCTGAATTTCTCATTTCTACCTCTTTAATTGTTTTCCTTCACAACATTTTAATGTTGATATTAGTTTAGGATTTTTGTTTTAGAGTCTTTCCTAATTTAAATTAATTTTTGGATGTATTGAATTAATATTAATATTCAAATATTATAATATTGATATTATTCTAGGAAAACATTTTTTTAGAGATTTTAATTAATTTTTAGGTATATTGAATTTTAAAAAAAAGTGGTTAATAAGAAATCTTTTGCCGTAATGAATATTTTTTTGACTTCTCGTTCTCCTAAGCTATTTAACCGTTTTATATAAAATATTGGAATTAAAAAAAAAACATTTTTAACATACCAAAGTTAGCATTTAGTGGTTTGTTTCGGGTCGTATCATCGAGATATTTGAGAAAAATTCTTTCATGGTGACGTTATCAGCATTCATGACCAAATTTATTAGTATGTTGATTATTTTTAGATAATTGGTTGAAAATACGTAGATATATATTCGGAATGCAACATTTCATTTATTTCCTAATTTGTTTTTGGAAGACATTATTTTAAATCGTAATAATTGAGGGACTAGGATGGTCAAAAAAATGTATAAACATTTCTTTTTATTCAGAAAATGGGTTTCCAGAAGATTTTGTTTTATGTTTAGCTTAAAAACCTAAATGTAGAAATCATATTGATGTAATCTTTATTTACTTTATTTTTCATTTATTAAAACTATAATCTAATAGTTTAATTGTATACTAAGCAAAATGTCCAATGAAATGACGACCCATGAAAAAATTCGATGATTTTTTTTTAGTGAATAACATCCTTGAAATCCAATTAACATAATTAATATTTGAGTAATCTTAGGAGGATTCTATAATTTAAAACGTTTACTTAATGATGACTACAAATGATACTGAGGATACATTTTAAATATAATTCATCGGTGTTTAGAAAAACGAAGTATAGTATATGTTTCTTTCATAAGAAAAACATTTAAAAATAAAAATAAAAATGATTGTTCTTATAGTTAACAAGTTGTTGAGTATGCATTTATGTGCAGTAATTGTTGTAATATTAAATAGGTACTCCCTTCCTTGTTGCTAGAAAAACCAACTCTATCTGGGAAGTCCCAGTTGAAGGCTCTCATTTTTTTTTTTCCTAGTTAGAGAATAGACTCAATCTTATGGGATGGAGTTATCAACAATTCATCTCCAATCTTGGTTCGGGAGCTCATGACAAAAAAGGTGAATTATTTTAAACTAAGGTTTGAGCATTTAAAATTACCAATCTCGTTGGTCTGAAATGGTAAATGTACGTCTGCCATCTTAAAGCCCCTAGAATAAAAATTGATGGCGAAGAGAATAAGATATAGTGAAAAAAAAAAAACTAGGAAAACAAGAGAGCAAATAACAGGTCGGGTAATTATGATTTATTAATATGTCTAGGTGTGCATTGATATTCAAAATATAAATTTTTAATCTCTGTAGTTGGCCGGAAGCTTATTTTAAATGCTAAATGTTTCGTTACGTTTTCATTCCAAGCTCAATATATTGGAAACTATTTACTGCATGAAAAAAATTACCAATCCCTATTTTGAATAGAGTAAATTTGCTAAATTTTGAGGCCTTAAGAGGTTACGAAGCCTCAAGGTATGTCAAATAAAACCCGAGATACAGTGCTTCCTAAAACAATAATCTTCCAATGGACTAAAACGCCCGTAAAATGAGAAATACCTTTATACTGTATTATTTGATATTTTTGATTAGCAATTGAATCTTGGCTATTGACACGAGTTTCTACGCCACTAGCACCTCTATTAATAAAGCTCCAGCTCAAACATTTGTTCAAGTGCTAAAATTGTGTTTACTCGATATATATATATGTGTGTATATGTAGGACCTGACATCGCGACACTATCTTCTCTGCAACAGTGACCTGAATCCCAGGGCGATATCTCAACTCTATCAGCTCCGAGCATATTATTCTCAAGGTTATCAAATTATCAGTTGAGTAAACATATCTGCTAAGAATTGCCTCTAAACAAACTCGAGATCGTACGATACCTAGCCGCAATAAACAGTTCTATTGATTGTTGCCGTCTCTCGTTAATTAACATCCAATCATATGTGTAATAATGTTATCATATAAATATGTAATAGGCTGTGTAGATTTATGTGTCAACTGTGTAGATTTATTTATTTATTTTTTTAGATAAGGTCGTAGATTAAATGATGTAATAGGCCCGCAATGTTCGATACTTGATTTGTCGGTATATTATTTCAATCGACCACAATTATTATGTTCTTTCACATTATGAGGCAATTCTATAAGTATGTTATAAGATGATAACGGGAAACTTTTTTTATGGGGTATTTTTTTTTTTAAATTCTGCAACTTATGTTCCATCAATCTGATCATACTTCATGTCAGACACCACTTATTTGTGAAACTAACAAAGTGAAAAAGCCACAGTGCAAAATTTCTGTCTTCGAAAATGTTCACGCTTAGAAAAACCTACTTTCTAAAGCGCTCTCAATTATAAAAGTAAATCGAAAGACATGATAAATATTTTAGCAATAACATGTATTAAAGAATGGGGAAAAATCCCTTGGGGTTTTCATACAAAAAATAACCTGTATCCATTGTTAGTTCTTATAAAAGTGGACAAAAATTCAAGGGGACCTGTCCAATTTTTTAAAATTAAACTTTTGAAAACATAGGTAAAATATTCAATAAGCCATATCGTTGCTAATAATAAGCTGCTTCCTATGATTTTTAATTTTTTTTATTTAAGGAATTTGAAAACCATTCAAAAACGCATCTACAGCTATTTACCCACTAAAAAATTGAGTTATGTGCAAATAATGTTGTTTAATTTTCATCATCATTTTTTCTTACCCATAAATCGGAAGGTTGTTCAATTTGAATCTGAACTTAATATTTATATAATACTCACAGTTCAGTTAAATTAGACAAATGATAAGGCTAAAACCCAAACGTTCAAAAAGTAAAGAACCTCCTCTATATTGTTAAGTTCCACCATAAAATTACGTGTCTAAATATCCTACGGATATGTGTGTCCTACAAAATTTCCTATAAAAGGGGTCAGGAAACTTTTTTTTTTAAATAGAGAAGTTTTTGAGTTACACAACCAGTTGTTTTTTAAAACTAACAATTTTCTTAACATTTTAGAGGCTATTTTCGAGCTAACTATATTTGTCTCCTCCATTTCTCAGGAACTACATGGCACTCCCAAAGTTATGTTGAACTCTTATGAACATATTGTATTTGTGTTACTAAACAAAAGTTTAGTTTTTAAATTTTAGGGTTCATTGTCTAATTTGACCCGGCTAATTTTTATTCCCTTCCTATATCTCAGAAGCTACATTAGTTAAGGAATAAGAAAACTATACGAGAACTTTTGTAGCGGCTTATTATTTTCACCACCACCACATACATCACTTCGCTTTTTAGCACTTTATGCCAAACAAAATCAAACAAATCACTTTCTTATTTTTGGAATATTGGGATTTAATTTGACTCGACAACAGGAATCCTAAATATAAATCTTTTCCAATACTGGTTTGATTTTGATAATTATAGTTTTGTATTGCAGAGAATATTCATTATCATTCAAATAAGATTTTCCAGAAGATGTATAGTTTTGGAGTTTTTCGAAAACGATTTTTTTTTAATTACTAACTGCCTGATTTTTTTTTATAAACCTAGTCTTATTTCACATTAATAGTGTAAGAGGAACCACCATTGACAATTTCAACTTTATAGGAGGTTTGTTCCAACAACATTTTATATTTCTGCCCGGAACTCTATGGATCTTGCGATTAATATACATAATATAATAAAACAAATTATATATATCAATAATATAATATTATAACGCATACGAATATTATTAGCGTTCTTTAGATACATTGATGAATAAGTTAGCGAGTGAGATGTAAGACACGTAGAGCCCGCTATTATTCTACAGATTGTTCGAAGTGTTGTGATTCATTTGCATCACCCTCATGCACCGACAAAGTTGATATTATTCGTAGTGTTTATTAACAAGGAAAACGGGGACGTATTATTTCCTCATGCACTAAGAAATAGGTGGAAAATGGTGACCGATAATTTTTTTTTGTTCTTGATAAATTAATTTTTATCTACATGTTTAATGTTCCCATGAGTTAAAACATTCGCATTTTTTAAAATAAAAAATGAATTGTGTATGGAACTTCTTTTAGAAAGTTTTTTCAATTAGGTATTTGTAAAGTGTTGTTGTATTAGAGTTAATTTCTATTCCAGGGACCTATTTGAATCACCATTACTAAGGGATAATAAAATGCTAAGTACTGAGAGTGAAAAATGTCCTGTGATAAAATTAAAAAAAATTACTAAAAAATTACATAAATGTATAATATTATCAGTATATTCATCATTATTTCTATGCTGCAATGAATTTTTATATATTATAATTTTAGCCGAGCAGGTGTTTCAGTGGTGAGGCACTATCCTACTAGTCCAGCTAATTATTTATTTGTTTCTGTAGCTGTGAGTCAATCCTGTGGGTTCGGGATCCATTCGGGGTCCACTCAGCCTTATAAAGTGGGTACCCTTAATTGGGTAAAAATCTGGCGGTCGAGCTTGATTCTGACCTAATTACCTCCCTGCACCACCGTTGGTTTGGTAACATTACTTACAAGGTACTGCACCCCTGACCTTTATGGGTTGTATATATATATATTATGTAAAGAAATAAAGTTTAAGAACTTTTTTTCTTTTATCAGCACTCTTTTTATTTTAAAAATATGTCGGATTATCGTTTTAATTTCTAAATCAAAATATTCTTACATATCATTGAACTTCTGATTTAGTAATGTTTCGTGAATAATTATAATTTTTAATTAATTTTTTAATTAGTGTCATAATGATGAATATAATTATATTTCTGTAAATAAACTTACATGATTCTGCTGAGCCATATATTATATTGCATATAAAATATATACGACATTAAAATGAAATCACGATTATAACAAGGTTTTGTAAACTTCTAAAAATGTTTTCTATAATTCAGTAGGATGTCGTGACGCACACGATGTTCCAGGATGGAATTCAGTCGATTCATTTTTAACTCTTGCTAAATGACGCCTTATGACGAGAAATCACTTTCAGTTTCAATGCTATTTTTTAAAAAATATATTTATAGTGGAAACTGCAAAAAATTAATTATATTTTTAAGGTTTTGACTGAAAAATTGGCGCTATTCATATATAATTATAACTGATAATCATGCACGTATGTCTTCATTAACTAAGAAACGGAAAACAGTAACTTAACTCTATGAAACAGTTCCTAAAAAAAAACACAGTCATACCGAAATAGACATGACCTTTCCCGAGGGTATCAAACAATTAAAACAAAACCGATAACTCGATAATAGTAATGATATAATGTGGGAAAATGCAAGAAATTTAGACAAAAATAATAAATATCTCGAACATTTTGCGAATGTATGATTTTTATTAAACCGTTAAAACAGGTTATGTACGAGTTGTTATGTTCATGGTATGATAACTCAAATGATCATATATCTCAATTATATTTTTTATCCAATTTTTTTTTTTTATGTTTTAAAAGAAACTACTGGATTGCGCTAAATAATTGTTTTTAAGGTAAACATTAAGTTTTTTTTATCTCACGTTTTATGGTGTTGAAATTTCTCTTTTACTAAATTCATTGAAAATTCTAATAATATTGTTCGAATTAAGTTTGTCAGTTATTTTTAGTCATGTGTGGAAGCATTTTTGTGATAATGATTGATTCTCAAAAAGGAAAATAGAGATCTTCGGCGTAATTTATTTTATAAATTCAATTTATACAGTGCATTATAATTTGACTATCAAATATCTTTCTTTTATTTCTTGTGTCGGAAATGGCTCTAGCGCGTGCCCGCACGCATGTACGTTCGTACAAATGAATACACATAAAAATACTTTTTTATGATAATGTTCCATACCTTAATTAAAATTTTCCTAAGTATTTTATTAACAATAATATTTTATTGATTTTAGTATTCATCGTTAGAAGAATATTTAGATATGTTTCATGAATTAATGATATTTGTTTAAAAAGAAATTAAAATTTTTCCTTATCACAAAAAAATCTTTTCTTTTCTAAAAACGAATGCAATCAACAAATCTTAAATTACCACTCGCCCTGCACCCTCCAACATCCTAGACAGTTCTATATCTTCCTTAATACTTTAAAAATAATACCTAACCATCTAAATATGAAGCCCACTTTTTCGTCTTTTTTTTTCATTGTTCTAGTTTCGCCTAAATATAACAAATTAATGATATGTATTATCACAAAAACTTAAATGCGTATCTACTAAGTCTCTTTATCTATATCTTTATTTCGACTACTGCCCTAATATTTTATACTTTAGTTAAAATTTTGATTTTAATATATTTTTACTTTCATTTATCTATATATAGAATATATTGTCAGGGGAATTATTATAATCTTGCAAAACTTCGAATTCTAGTTTTCGACGGAAATACTCATACACCTTTTGAGGTCCTTGCCAGGTCTCGCAAAATGATTTGTATGTGAATGGTTTAGCTCAAAAACGTAAAGTCTTAAGAAAATGAATTTACATGTTTATGGCAGGTTATGTTTGGAATGTTACAGTAATATTTTCTTAACTGCTGCTTTAGAAAATCGACATTTGTTTGCTTTTCTCAATAACGGCTCTAACGATTTTGATTCAACTCGGTGTATCTAAATAAATTATGTTGGGTATCAGATAGGTCTTAATCTCATTGAAATAGCCGATCTGAGCTAAATTTCTCTAAAGTACCTACAATTTTGTTTATTTGAAATAATTAACCTTTTTGCATTTTTAACAGTAATTAAAATATAAACTATAGACAATTTTTATAATTAGCTCAAGGAGAAAAATAGCAGTTAAGAAACTGAAAAGTCAGAGACACCTAAAAATGTTATTATACTTTTCGAAAACATTAATGGTTCACAATATTTTTTGTGCACACCGGATTTTATTAACAACAATATATCATTGATTTTAGTAGTCATCATTAGGATGTTATTATACTTTTCGAAAATATTAATGGTTC
>NW_027109100.1:529857-530016 GCF_000696795.3 Halyomorpha halys
TTTGTGCACACCGGATTTTATTAACAACAATATATCATTGATTTTAGTAGTCATCATTAGGATGTTATTATACTTTTCGAAAATATTAATGGTTCTCAATATTATTTGTGCACACCGGATTTTATTAACAACAATATATCATTGATTTTAGTAGTCATC
>NW_027109100.1:530066-540971 GCF_000696795.3 Halyomorpha halys
TTATTATACTTTTCGAAAATATTAATGGTTCTCAATATTATTTGTGCACACCGGATTTTATTAACAACAATATATCATTGATTTTAGTAGTCATCGTTAGGATGTTGTTATACTTTTCAAAAATATTATTGGTTCACAATATTTTTATATAATATTTTCATAATATAAAAGTTCATTTTCATATTATTTACATGTACTGACGAGATGATATCCTAAAATACGGTCAATTTGATATGCAGTAAGAGCGTACGTTATATAAAGAAAAAGGGTTCACTATTTTATTGAAATAAACAGCTTGCTTGATTTTGTGTTGTTGGAACTCCTACTGACTCATCACGTTCCGATGGTCAGAAGTGAATGAGATAACCTCTGATTAATCTTCTGTTTGTATTATTGTTTGTTATATTTTTAATGCGTTTTTTCACTTATCTTTACATGTACATAATATTATTAATTAACCATTAAAAAATCCACTGAATGCCTTTTTATACTTAGCTAATTGATTTCAAGTAACTAAAAGATTTTGTGTTACATTCTCTTTTTATTACGATAGATGGCATGGGATACTGAAATCTCAGTTATTTAAACAAGAAGTGTTTCATTTAATTTTGGCCGTTGCTTTATGAGGCTGTGAGTAAGAACCGTTTTGTGGAACAGTTAGAAACAATTCCATCTTCAAAGTTGTGTCTCCATTTACATGTAAAGCAACCATGAACTTTGCGATATACATGGGACTTAGTGGCTTCAACATATTCATGTTTCTTGTGAAGGGAATATTAAATAGTTCCTTGCCAATTAGTACTGTCTCTGACTTGATAAACTTTCTTCGAATATTGAAAGGTTTCTTTTAGGCTACTCTTGTTATATTCCGGTTTATAAGTAAAATAAATAATATCGAAATATTAACTAATTTTGTTGCTTCCTTTAATTATAAATGTTATCCTTCATATTTATAATTATTTTAGAACTGATATTCATTATTGGTAATGAACTTTTCAGTAGAAATTTTTCTCCTTTCCTAATTAATTAGTTTGATTTCTAATTATTAATTGAAAAAAACAAAGTAAAATTGATTGGTATTTTAACGTTGTTTTGTTGGTTTTCAAAATATGCCCAAGTATTATTGGGTGTGTCAAAATTATCTAAATATATAATAAAATTAAAATTTAAAATTGTAACAATGTATTTCTGTCTATCACTTATTTAAAAATATGGTGGAAAAATTAAATTATTTAAGCTGAAGAAGGGGGCACAGTATCCCCGAAACGTCCTAGAAGAAAAATAAATGGACTAAGAACCTCCTATGTGTTTTTATTTTTTGACCTTAAGACAATTTAAAGGATAGAAGGATAAAACTAATTCACTATTGTTTTTTATTTTTGATGATGATTAAAATATTATTGATATTATATATACATAAATAAATGTGTGTGCATATAAATACATCTTGTGAATATATTCAATTTAAAATAATTAAGGAGCATTCTAAAATTCTTAATAAGATGTATTTACTCATATTAAATTATTATACATCAACTCATGTAGAGACTAGCCAAATTATTCTAGAGAATGTTGATATGTGAAAGATATCTGAAAAGTGAGTTAATTAAATTTTAATAAAATAATCCTCAACTAATTAATATCATAATAATAAAAATATCTCACAAGATACATAACGCCTACCAAACCGACCCGCACAGCTGCTTTGCTGGTCGCCTCCCAGGCTCTTGGGATACCCAACCAGCATTTCCAGTTCAAAGATATCTTTTGATTTTTATTCTTTATTGTGATTCATAGAATCTTCATATTAATCCTATATTAACTAGTAGAGTAAACCCTCTTCTTCCTGATTTTTTAATAATAATTTCTATTACTTATTTTAAAGTTTTAAATATTCTAGAAAATATTTAATTATAACTAAATTGTTGTGATAGCTGAATATTTTTTAGACATTTATTTCCAATTGTATTAATTATCTCAAGAAATAGTTTTAAAAATGCTGTTCCGTTTAATTAGCATATTCTTAAAATCAGTATCATATTTATGATTTAAATTGTAACGAATTCACGGCCCTAAATATATTTTTCACCATACCTTAAACCGTATAATATTTGATATTATAGACTGGGTCGTTGACCCAAGAACCAGAGGCCTCAAAATGTTCTGATCGGCTGACCACATCCGCTCCAATCTCATCAGCTTCCACCTGTTAATCCCTTCCAGTTCCTATCATCCTTCCCCTTCAATCCCTTTCACTCCGTTGCTGGGGTAGAGCAATCCGGCCCCCTTAATATTTTCCAGTTTTTCTCATGTTGCTTAATACATTAAAAGAAAACTCCTAGAAATATTTTCCCAAATCTTATTGGCTTTTCACTGTCGAGTTTCTGGCGTTGATGACCGGTGGGTTTTACGCCTTAATTTCTGAATAAACAACAACTGTCGAGTTTCTAAGCCTCATACTTTCATATTGGTAAAAATTACTTATAAACGAATAAATCGCTGGAAATTTTTTTAACTATATATTCAATTATTAAAAATTCCGTTTTGACAATAATTAATTATATAAAAGATGGATTAGTATGACATCGTTCAGGAAACAATAATTTAAAAAAGGTTGATCTAGTGTCATTTTAAAGCAATAGAGGTTATTCCTATTGTTTTTATTTTTAGGTCTGTGAATATTTCCGTATTAACTTCATAAAATTTGTATGAAGAATTAATAAAATACTACGAAACAAAGTACTAAAAATTTATTAGCGTTGTGAGTAACCCAGTTTATGTGTTTGATCTCCGCTTGGTCATACTAGGTATGGTGCGTGGTGTTTTGAGTGTATTGTTAATTTTATATCCTTTTCAAGTTCTTCAGCGCACCTTACTCTATAATTTCCAATCGGATGATGTAGTTTTCGTTTAATTATCTGATACCGTTCTGATGGCGGAAATGGCCAAAATTGTTTTACAGTTTTTGACAATTTGCGTACAAACGGTGCGGTAAATACAATTAACCTAAAGAACCAAAAATCGTTTCAAAATTCAATTCCTCGCCACGTTCCGTTATCATAAGAACAAAATCATTTCAAAATTCAATGTATCTTAACGACCTGTTATAATTCGAGATGTATTTATTGAGGTGGCATCATCATGTCAGCCATTTTAGTCTCCTCAATCGGTCGATGTAACACTAATTATAACGATGGATTTCTTCCATAGTTCTTCCAAAAGACATTGTTTTTTAACTTAGTTTTCTGCCCCTTTTGCACGATAAAATCGTTTACATTTTTAGGTGATCTTTAGAATGCGTCAGATAAAAAAATACTTGATTTAGTGTGTAAAAATTCGTCTTATGATATACTATCAGAATCCGTTAACAAAATTACTCTATCCTATTGGAAATTCAAGAGTTAGTTGGCTGAAAAGGAATTGGATAAATTGAACTAACTAAACCTTCAAAACGAACACTACGTGCCCCTTAAGCCTGCGAAAATCGAATCAATATTTCAAAAAATGAAAGAAGTAGAAATAAAAAGGATGGACATGTTTACTGGATAGGCCAAATTGGTGGATGGAATCTAATAGGACCAAAAAGGATTTGATCACAAATCACAGACAGAAATTAAACCAAACTTGTTCCTTGATTTCTAAAACTTATAATTGAGAGTAAACATTTTCGTTTGAGAACATGATTATTTTTCATTTCCTAGAGCAATACAAAGTTTCCCTAAGTGCGGTAGATAGCAAGGAAAATAAGTTATAGTACTTCATTAGTAAACAAAGATTAAGTTAGTTTTAGGAAATCATTATTTAATTTGTTAAGAATTTTAAATGAAAGCCATGTATCTCCATGTTTCTAAATTGAACAAAAAAAAAATTATATACAAGTATAATATATACAAATATAATATAATATATAAAATTATATATTATATGTACAAAATGCATATTTTTGGATAAACTAAATCAGAATATAGTTTAAATAGCGTTTTCAATTGAGTTCATGGATTAGTCCTAAACTTTACAGAAAGTTCAGTTTCTAATACATGCTTATAAAAGCTGAAAATTGTCGTGCTTTTTCGGGTCTAGAACAACTAGACAACTATAGTTCTGAAGGCTTTTTATTATAAATGTTTACATTACATTGAATTTTTGTTAGGATCTAAGAGATTATGACCTATTGTCCAAGCTTTTATTGACCTAAACCATTTTTAGAGAATTATTTGAACTCCACTTTTTCAAATGAAATTATTCTAGGTATATATATTCTAGAATGATATAAAAAAATTAACTTTATTAGTCCTTATTTTTTTTTAACCTATAAATTTAAAATACTAAGTATAACTTCCAAATTCAACTTTTTACAAAAATTAGAACAATTTATACCATCTTATCTAAAGTTTTCTATCTTTTCCAATTTACTAGGAAGAGTAATTCTCTATTTCTTCCTATTCTTCACTGTCTTTTAGTTTCTTTCTCTCCACTATCCCTTGCCTTGTTCTTCCCCTGATCTATCACTTCACTTTTTTGGTTGGCTACCTCTATATTTCTTAAGAGGACTGAATACGACTATTAGCAGTGCTAGATCGTTGTATCCACATCGAAAACACTTTCTTGCCCGCATGCCTTCAACTTTTTTTTTCACGAGAGAGGTATCAATGAATGTTTGTTTGACAAAATTTGATAGACCATCAATATTTTAATCTTTAAACGCTATTGTTCATATATTAATTAAAACTGCATTTTATACTGGATATTGATAATTATTTGGATTAAAGCAGGAAAGTTATGATTTTTATTATCCAATTACCAATTGCTTTATTTTGCTTAAATATACTTAATTAATTTCTTTCAATTGCCGATGGGATTGCGTAATAAAGGAATGCTATATCTTGAAAATAAATTTTTATGAAAATTCTGTATCTTATTCAATGATATTTGTTGATAGTTGATTTGATATCCACTGGTTTGATGATTTTATCCGTTATACATAGGTATCCGTTAAGAAGGGGTTAATATAAAAAGATCCAAAAAATAATGCTCATAAGTCCGAAAGAAACCAGAACCAAAAGTTTTTTACTATTTAAAAAAATCGCTCTTGTGACACAATTTTGAAAATTGGTGCCCAGTATCTTGAATTTCGAGGAACATGTTGGAGTAACCTGTGGCTATGTTGCCGAGCTTATTGAAAATTGACGCCATATTTTCGAGAAAACTCGTGGACGGCTCACGCGGTGATTTTTTGGATTATATGTTAGAGGGACGGTTTTAATTCTTTTTTTTACATATAATGAATTCCATATACACACACAAATATGCTGTTTATATTCTCCGAATGCTGGTGGCTACACAATGTCTTAAGTGTCCCCTAGAGCCGTCATTTCCTTTGAGTTCTAGAATCTTGAGTTTTAACAAATATATTTTATGAAATTTGTCCGTTATTGAGGAGCTAAAAATAAAATTAGTGTCCATATTGAGAGTGGAGTTGTTCAAGTGCATTAAATTTGTATCTTATTAGACAGGGCTCGAATAAGACCCGTTATTGACGGGTGTCCATTAAGAGAAGCTCCACTGTATAGCTGTTACTATTTCCCGGCCTGGGTTCGAATCCGGCTGTGAAACATATTTGTTTATTCCGTTACTGCCCTGAGTCAACCCTATTGGTTTGGTAATCCTCTTGAGCACACCCAATCTCTATAAATTCAAATGAAATTTCAGTATCTATATGTACTTTTAATTGGAAAACAAATCGTGATCATGAACAATTCGCCTCCTTATGTAACCGTTGTTCAAGAAAAAACGTGTGTTTTTTTTTTGTTGTTTTAATTTATTGATTTTTATTTAGATTATTAAAGCATGGTTTTATCTTATTTATTATTTCACATTACATCATTAAAAAAATGGAACTCGTTAATTAATTACTCGTTAATTGTAAGCTTACAAGAGAAACTTTCTGGCAAAGACAAAAAAAAAAAAAAATATAATTTTTGGAATTTTTAGTATTTTGGACGCCGAATTAGGAAGAGTTAATCTTCATTGCAGTCCCGTTGAGGAACTTAAGCCATTATTTTCAATTTTGGGGCATCTCCTCATAAGTAGTTGAACCTAAACTTTTTGATGAATGCTAAAATTTACTGAAAGTATTTTAAAGGTTATTTATGTTATTATTATTTAATGATTTATGGGACACATCCTATTTATTTTTTTAAATGAATAAATTATAATATTTTGTATTTAGTACAAGCAGGCCGTGATGTCAAAATGCATCTGAGGCGTCTTATCGAAAATAAGTTTCTAGACATTTCCATTATTAATAAATGGCTTAGGTCTGGTTTAGTTAATTTCCCAAGTCCCCTGTGGCGTGGATTTGGGGCTGAGCTATGGGGATTATGGGCGACGAAGGATTTCCTTTATTGTCTTTGACAGGTTCTTTAGTCCTATAATTTCTCCATGACTTTATTCTAATATCTCTTGGCAGATATCAACCGTTTTATTATCTCGATTTGAGTTCATAATTTATGAAAAGGTAGTTACAGTGGAACGAAATTAAACGAAAATGAAAAAAATTGGCGCGCATCAGACAACTTTCATTTAGCACCTTTATATGAAATAAATTCTTGTTCATTTCAAGTCAGCTAGTTCTTTGATTGTTCAGGATAGCTGTCCTCTCACTATATATTTCACTAGTAAGTGATAGTAAAATCTTACTATTGTATAACTGCCATGAAAAAACCTTCAACGAATTTTTTTCATTAATTTTCTTATTCATCTATCGTTCTCCACTATTAACTAAGAAATATTTACTTTTTAAAATTTTTTTATTTTTCTGTTGCCATAAAAATTAATTTTTAATGTTTCCTTTAGGTGTGATAAACGATTAATGGACTTAATTCTTGCTGTAAATACTGTAGTTCCGTATACTATGGATCTTTATGCTATCACCAATTTCTCAGTATCTCTAAAGTTGAATACCGTTTTATCCTTTTGTTAATTATCAAATTCTTTAATAATTCATATTTATCCATTCTATATTGCTACTAAAAATTAGAGACGGTTGATTATTTCTTATGAACTAAATTAATGGTTCTTTAAGTATCATGATATAAATTCCACGTACAGGTTATTGAAAGTAATCTATATTCCGTGCAATCTATAGATAGGTGATAGCAACAATGAAAGCGAAAAAATTGAAAGTTCATGATTGGCAAAGTATTCCAACTTTAGAATATTACAGTATTCTGAATTTTATTTATTAATTAATAAATGTTTTAAATAGTTAGTGCAATAACGCTATGACTTTAAGTAGAAAACACTTAGATGTAGTTTGGAACTACATCTACCGCCAACAATGATGTTTAAAAATATTAATTTTTTATTAAGTGAAGGAGTCTATTTAATTGCTTGGGTCCGATTAAATTACATGTTTTGAGATTTTAGTCTAAATAAATATTATTTTATATATTGTCAGCATGATGTGTAAATTATTCACAATAAATATCGTTCGTTATAGAAGTAGTATGAGTTAATAAAAATTATTATTTTAGCTTGCGTCAAATATATTTTTAAAAGGTATTTATTTAAATGACAGCAATTGTAGTGTTTAATTTAATTTTCATATTTTTGTTCCAGGTATGTACGAGTGATTTGGTGTATATCTGATCGTATGTTGTTTAAATATTTTATGTACGTATATTTTCAAATATTTTAAATTAGAAATTCAGGATTCGTTTATTTTTGGAATTATAATATCATCATCAACTTATCATATAAATGTTATATATAAAAATTGAAACTAAAATTTAATCAAATTTTGTAAGTCATTGTTTATAAATATATTCTATTATAGAATTTTTCTGTATATTAATATGTTTATCGGTTTATGTTTTATCGTCTTGTATCTGTATCCGAACAAATACGGATAAATTATGGGCTGAGTTTTACGTTGAAACGAGATATTTTATTAATGATAAGAAATATTAATGTTCTATAGAATGTAGATATAAAGGAAGTATAAAATGTAAAAAGAAAATGTTTAGAATTCAAGTGAAAAAAAAAATATATTTATAAGAAAAACAATATTTAGAATTCATGAACTCAGGGGACACTTTGTATAGAGAAATATACAATAAGACTTACTAAAAATATTATAATATTTATGCTGATTTTGTTAGCGAAATTCACGGTAAAGATTATGTTTGGTTTTTGAGTTGGTCTCATAAAACACCAGTGAATGGAACTAATTTTTAATTTAAACATGTTAGTAACCACAATTCTGTCTTGTTTGGTTGCTTTAAGACAAGGAACAGTTATTTATTTTTAATGCGAGCATTCCGAGTTAGGCATGTGCCTGTATGCTTCCTAAGATTGTATTATTTTAAATTATATTTTTAGGTAGTATTAAGTTTATAAATAAAATAAATGTAGACTTCTAAACATTTGAGGTAACTTGGTTAGAGGGAATGATTGTCTCAGAATGTTTTTTTAAAAATAGACACATTTTTAAGCAAACCTTTAAATAAGTACTTACATTTTTGTTATTAAAAATTTTAAAAAAATATGTACAACCTCCTATTTAGATGTTTTTAATATTATTTTATTCTATGCTAATTTGCAATTATGATGTGTGCATATTACAAAATTAAAAATGTCATTCAAATAAAAAATTCAAAGCCCTTTGCTCTTTTACAATTTAATAAATTGGATTTTAATTCGTTGTATTTTATTCATGCAGCTTCAGATTTTCCGATTTCATTGTTCGTGCAGTATTATTTTTAAACTTTTATTTTAATATGTTCTCAAATAATTTAAATTTCCATTGTTCTAAAATTAATATATTTTATTAAATTAAGTTTTACCAAGAATCGTGATATGTAAAAATTGAATATCCAATATATAAACATAGGTGGCTCATTTAATCTTGCTTCGTATTTCATAATTCTAATTACTGTTATTCACTAAATCTTTTTTGAATTTTTATCTTATCAATACTATGCACCATTTAGTGCTATTAATTAAACATATAGATTCCTCGGTAAGCAGTTTTGGCGAGCCGTATTGATGAGATGACAGACACAGAGGAACAAGAGATATATCTCAGATCCCTGACATAGATAGGGTGATAGATGATTGATCATTTCCATCTAGTTAGGATATCTGATATCTCCTGCCTACATTATCTAGTCAGGCTATTAGTGACAAATTTATCACGTCCTCACGTCCTTTTTATTCGGACAACCAGTGATTTTATTTCGTTTATGGAAGGTCATTGTGTAAAATACTAAGTTAATGTATTTTTGCTTGAAATACTCTTGAAATGAAATGAAATTTAAGAGATATTTTAATTGAAGTAAGATGGTTGTTATACTTGAAAATCTATAAAAAAATCAGTTTACAATTTGCCCTAACGAATCCTTTTTTTTAACCCCCTGCTTATTGCTGACATACGGAAGAGATTTGGGGTGTGCCAACATGTTACTACCATATTCTAACCATGATGGAAGGGTCGTTTTCATTCCGTGGGACCGCCACGAAATAGAAGTCGATCCTTCCCCCCTCACCCCACTTATTTGAACCGGCGGCCCTGTAGTTACGAGGCTGGTTTAGTAGACTCCTTAACCAACCAAAATCTCTCTTTGGCTTTGGAAATTTCATGTAGAAACTGAAACTTGTTTATTAATCAATAACTGAATTCTTGTTCTCGTGTAAAGTCCCAACCCCTCCCCTAAAAAATCTATAAATCTTAATTTTTTTCAAGCTGCTGTTTTCTTTACAATTTTTATATTATACTAAAAATAAAAGGATGAATGTTTTATGTGGCGTTTAAGGAAATATTGTAATTTTTGCACAGGAAAATATTTTAAATATTTCTTCCCACAGAACTATTGCAGTGCTTTATTTAATTGTTTTAAACCTCAAATTTTATATATTTTTTAGAAGTTTAAGATTGAGTTTTCTTGTTTAAAACCGGTATCAAAAGTCACTAACTCTACTGATTTATTTCTATTTATATCACTACTCCTTCATCATTTCTCCAAATTCTAATAAATTATGTTTAGGACGGGTGTGTAGCTATTGTTTTTGTAAGTAACGTGAAATTCAAATGTAGTCTATCTTTATATTGATATTTGCATTAAAAAGACTTCATGACAACCCCCCTAGCACATTTGACCTACGGGGTCATTTGATAGTATCGGTAGCTGTAATTTTCGATTTTATCGAAACTATCGATAGTCAGAACCGTATCATATGCTTCTGGGAGGCCCTGAGTAGTTATATCTCATTTACTCTGAAATCCTTCAATAATTTTATCTGAAAATTTTATAGAATCTTTAAAACAAAAATATTAATGTATCTTCAGAATATGGGATTTCTGAATTGTATTTTTAAAAAATTTTTAGAAGTTTATATTGAGATTTCCAATCCAAAATAGGAATAAAAAAAAAACTAAACTCGACTTTGCTCCTCAGAGTCATATATTTTTTCAGGTGAATAATTCATTTTGATCAAAGTTACTTTGTTGTAGAAAATGCTATGTTTTTTATTCTATACGTTTGTTTATTTTGTTCTTTAAAGTTTGAGATTAAGACATATTATTAAAAAATGTATCAATTAGTTTAAGAAGCTTCAGCAACTTCGACCAACTCTATTAAATTGAATAAATTCAATCCTTTACAGTTCATGGAGTTGTGATTTCCGAAAGTATAAAATAATAATAATATGATAAATTTTTATGTTGGGATTTTTTAAAACTTATAAATCTATTTAATTTATTTTTCATAAAATATATATGTATGCACATTTCAAATAGGTAGAGATACAGTAACATTATCGCTATACAATGATTGCAAGCTAATTCATTGCCTTTGGCTCTACTCCAATAATTTGTATTCTCCAACTCTTTGCATTCTTTATGGT
>NW_027109100.1:541021-562751 GCF_000696795.3 Halyomorpha halys
AGTAATAATACTGTTTAAAAAAAAGATCTTTTTTAATCGGCCTCACAAAAATGTATTCCATGGAATATCTCTTAAATTACTTTAGTGCTATTATCTTCAAGTGTTGTTGCATAAGAGAATGAATAACATTGTTTCCTGACTGTTTTAGTGCTAGCGCGTAACAACGGAGAAAATCGACATTAATCTTATTCCTTATTATCTTGCTCATCGGCTTATAGTGGTAAAACAAATTGTATAAGAAATAGTGAAAAGAAAAAATAACAAATGGCCGGAAATATTTTATAATCTAAATGAACTATTATTATCAAATATCACTAAAGGAATCATTAAAACATATCTAATAAATTAAAATAAATCATTTATACTGTATCTAATAAATGTTCTTAAAATGAATTGGCTTGAAAAGATACAGTACCGCACCTTCCGTGAGATAAGAAATATAAATTATACTTTATCGCTGAACGTTTCACTTATTGCGGGCCATAACCTCCAATGAGCTCGTCGCCGCTTTTAATTTTTTATTAATTCAACGTAATTTTCATTTCGGGTTCTCATTATTTGAGAGATTAGATTACACATTATTCATACCTAACAGAAAACATAAAAACGGATGCCAAATTATCTTTTTGGTAAACGCTTCGAAATAAAGCGTAATATACCTTAGTTGCTAGAATTCACCACCTAGTAAATATTCTCAAAATTAAAAATAAAACTTGGAACCATTAAGAGCAGGGCAACAATGATTCAGTGGGGTAGGATTTCAGTGTCCATTGTAGGTAATTAAAGCCTTCTAAATTCCAGAAAAATAACATATTTAATTTTAAGAAAAGATAAATTTTATTTTATTATTATTTTTTTTTTTTGGGGGGGGGGAGGTAGAAGTAGAATAACATATTAATCCCGCTGTTTTCAAATCAAACTGTTTCCCAATTTATTGATGGTAAATTTGTTTAACAAAGTCAATTATATGTCGTCGTTTTCTTTTCAGAATTTTATATGTGAATTATATATGTACCAAACGAAATCGGGATCGCAATATTTAAGGTAATTACTGAAGACCGAATTTTCGTGTAGTTGCATCTTTTGTTCCCTAGCTTCAGATTCCATCAAACATCGACGGAAATTTTACTTTAAAATAACACTAATTTTATTTTGTGCAAAATTGTACATTTTGGTTTGTTTGTTATTGTTTTTTTTCTCACAATTTTGCACGTTTCGAGTTTTCTGCGCAAATTTGCAGGTTTCACTATTTTGGGCCAATTTAAAAAAATTTTTTTTTACTTGAACTAGATTTCTCATATTATATACATATAGGTGTATGTATGCCAATATTTATTCATTTCATTTTTTCCCCCTTATTTATATACAATAAACTAATACAATTAGTTTTCTCGTAGTACCTCAATTATGGACAAAATTTTAGGTTTTTAATCAGAATAGTTTGATTTATTATATATGTTTGCATAAATGTAGAGAATATTTGGTGAGCTTAATTATATTAAAACAAGATTAGATATAAGCTTTCCATGTATTAATATTTTAGATTGATCAAAATTGTTGATGATTATCGCAAGATTTGGTTGTTTTTACGCATTTTTAGTTTTTATACGAATGTTGCAAACCTGCAAATGTTTTGGTTTTTTACTGCACAAAACCAAAATAGATTTGTATTAATTGCTCGTGTTTTTTCCTTAGAGATGTAGTGTAAAAGGTAGAAAAATTAGAAAGAATTTTATTGACACATCCGACTATATCTAAACTAACATATGAAGAAACTAGAGGAAGAAAAACTATGTTTTGGGCAAATCATTTTATATTGAAAACTTAATGTGTTTTAATATTAAAAGAAAAATTAAAAAAGGGGAGTTCAATAAGTAATTTTAATCAGAGTTACTTAGATGGACGAAGGTGTAATGATAGAAATTTATAAATCTGAGAAACGTCATGTTTAGTGATTTGTTAATTTGTATTTTAGACTGAAAGAAACAATTCTACTTCTAAAAAATTATTAAATTTAAATTTAAGTATAATTACAGTAGTACTTAAAATATTCTAAGCAAAATTTCCTAGTTTTTCTAAAATGTCAGAAACACCTTAATTCTTCACCCATGTTTTCAATTTATCATTAATAAATCATACATAAAGACCTTAAAGTTCCCTATGTAACCGATCTATCTGGACATCCGGAGTTGAGCTATGGGGCTTCACTAAATCATCGAATTCCTTCTGAATCCAATCCTTACTGTCCAAAATCCTTAATCCTTCTTAGTTTCTCACAAATCAAGTCACTGATCAGGACCTCAATCTCCCATATGTTGCCAATTTGGGCAGAACCAGATTCCAATCCTTCCTTGATAAACTTCCGAACCACCCAAACCAACTCGCTTCTAACCTTGCTTATCCTTCATTACTTAATAATCCTCCTAGGCGTCTTAGAAGAAGATGGCCCCGAGATCTTCTCCTCTAGAAATGTTTTTGGAGTTCTATCAATGGGTAGATTCTCCACTTGTTTGTCATTGTGTTATTTACACCAAATTTACTTGTTTTATATATATTTATACAGTTGTAAATAACAATAAACAAATTATTGAAAATAAAAAAAAAAGTTAATAATTTTGAGTTTGATTTTGACCGAGTCAATAATGAAAGCTTTAGAAAAAAAACTGCGACTTGGGCAATGTTATCGATAGAATTGTTGCTAGTGATGAATATTGATACTTTCGACAGTGATGAAACTTTCGATACTATCGATAGTGCTATAGAACTAATCTATTTACAGGCCATGCGTGAGGCCACAGAACCTCCCCTCCCTTTCCGCTGTAATGTACTTAAAAAGTTAAATAAGTACAGTTCTAATGGATAGAATTGGAAGATACTAACCTAAAGCTTTTAGTCTCTATACCAGCAAAGCACTCACCAGAGAGAGTTCAGTAGGTCCCTTGAGCACCAGGTTCGATATGGTGTGTTTTCGATTCCCATCGGGGAAAGCCAGTGTGTGTTTCTTTAAATAAGAGACTTAGTCGATACAAAATTTTTAAATTACCAATTTTTTTGGACATTATATACTTAACAACTTGTCAGTATAAATTTCCTCTTTGGTTGGAAATTAAAGAAGCGTTATTGGTAAAGTTAAATTGACGAAACTTTGACCGTTATTGAAGTTTTGTCCAAGAGAATGTGAACAATACCTTGCAAACTAAGGACAAACTTGTAATATTAACTTACAAAAGCGTTTAAGGTCAAGGGTTTGCAAGGCGTTGATCCTATTGTGACGCGAGTCAATTAATCTTGAAACCTGAGTAAGATTGGTTCACAGTTAATGGATATATTAAGATGAATAATTATGTAGACAGTATAGGATCAGATCTGGAAAATATGATAAGGAGGAGGAGTGTAATGTGGAATTTTATGAACTGTTTTAAAGAACTGTTATGTGGTTGTGGTACTTGCTTGGAATAGGAGAGCGAGAGGATGGTCAGAAACATCAAGAAGAAAGGCATTGATTTAGCCCAAAACAAGCTGCTAATACCGTATTATTATTAGGTTCTTAACAGAATAATTAATTGAATTATCAGAACCTAAAATTCAGGATTATTTTTTTCCCCAAGACTTCCTCCGAAATCCTATTATGCAGCACTTATATTGATTTATTTTTCGCCCTTAAGACGATTTAAGTCACCTTATCCCTTTCCATGTCTATTTCTCTTCATTTCTCCTCACTCTTTTTCAACATTATAATTAATTATTCAACCTTTATGAACGTGACGGTCGATCACAATAGAGCGCATTTTTTGAGATAGAGAAATGAGTTAGTGAGCGAGCGAGTGAGTGGTAATTAGTATCATTAAGTATCATCGACGACAGATGAAAACAGACAAATTTTATTATATATAAGTACAACCCAGTGTCTGAAAGAAATAAAAGAAAAAGTTTATTTGTTTAAAATTTAAATAAAGTTGGACTCAGATTTCGATTTATAACTGTGCCTTGAAAAGGGAATGACTTGTGCTGGTTAATAGCGCCTATATTACAGAGCACAAACCTTGTCATTAGGTACCTATATCTCCCATCACTTACCTGAGTTAAAGCCTCGCCCATGCTTAATCTTAAACTGTTTGTTTTGATCCAATGGTTTTAAAGTTAAGCTTTGACAAATAGGATCCCGAGAGAAGTGGGTGCCCTATTTAAGAAGAGGTTATTTATACTGTGCTCTGCCGTGCGTGTGTTTGATAATGCTCTCGACCAGGACAGATGGCTACCTCCCTAAGGAATTCCTTAGCGTTTCTCTCCTTTCGTGGAACTGACTAAGTGCCGCTGATCAGTTCTAACTCCTGGGTACTCGGGTCTTTGTATGTTGTTAGATCATTTTATGCATCAGTTAGACCGACCGTGGGTGAATGCATGGGCTATGTAAAGTATCTCGCTGAATAAATTAGCGGCTGTTTCTATGATAATGCGGCGAGGGGTCCGGAGTTGTCGGAGTGGCTAATGACCGAAGTAATCTAATAAATTTAGCGGATAATTATAAAACTAGGCTCATAGATTGTGAACCTATAGTTCTGGTCTGATCTGTCTTATGTTGAAGAAAGGTTTCGAGTTTCTTAGCTATATCAGATGCAAATCAATTCTTCTTGTAGCTTCTATGAGCAATATTTCGCATAGTTGATGGGTGCTGTGGAGTTAACATTGGAGAGCTCTAAACAGTTTTAAAACAAAAACATGTCAAACCAAATTCGACTAAAATAGTAGATCAAGAATTAAATGATAATGATTCTAAAGCAACTCCCATCTTTGTGTCGAGAAACCCTCATAGAGCACAAACGAACGTCTTCGTGGATGAAGATATTATGTTACATTTTCGGAAGAATAGTAATTATTACTTTAATGAGTATTTTAAACACTTCTTTTAAAATTGGATCTGGTTTAATTTTTCTAAACCAACTTTCGAACTTTCAAGTTGTAGTAATTCTAGAAGTTAAAAATGGAGTTTTTCAATTTAAATGATTGAAAAATTAAATGAGCAATTTATTTAAATTTTCTCAGATTCATGTATTTGTAACTTAACACCATCATCTACTCATGTCTCCCATTATGAGTTAGTTAAATACGTGAGAAAAATTTCTTGCTAGTTCTCTATTGTTTTTATTCTATTCAATAGAAATTCTAATTTTACCCTTATCTGAGATTAGATCTGTGGTTTTACGTATTTGCGAAATTATGATTTACATAACTCTGATAACTTTCCAATTTTATTACATTCTTTTGAGAATTAATCTGAACTTTACTTGAACCCTGTGATATTTCTGTTCTTATTAGTGAAAAACTCTATCCTAAGAGTATCAATATTTTCATCCACTAAGGCAGGGAAGACACAAACGTGTGTTCTACGAGGGATACAAATGTTTAGTGAACTACAAGACTTCATATATCTAAACTGACTGAGACAAAACGGCTCCTTTAATCGTGCAAAATGTTTAAACCTTAATGTTACTGCACAAAATCAGCTGCCAGCAGAGGTTTTTCGATATGTTAAGCGACAGTAATTTATATTTTAATAAATTCTTTAATGGGGTAAGGCATAAAAATATTCATTGGCCCAATACAATCGGGATATGATAATAAGTTAATGAAGAATTTCATAACGAAATAACGTTATTATATCATGAAAAGTACTACTACTAGGAAGATTAACATCATTAACTACTTAATATCAGATTAAACTGTCTCTAGTGTGAGTGCTAATAGACTATTTTTTTAAATAATTTATTTATTAATATTTACAACTGTATACACATATACACATCAAGTAAATTTGCTGTAAGTGATTTTATGACATGGTAAACACTTGTGGAGAATCTACCCATTGATAGAACTCCCAAAACATTTCTAAAGGAGAAGATCTCGAGGCCATCTTCTTCTAAGACGCCTAGGAGGATTATTAAGTAATGAAGGATAAGCAAGGTTAAATAGGCCTTATAATAGTTATGTGGATCAGTCTTTTGTAATGGATTGGAAGTTTGGACCGTTTGCCTAGTAAATGTTGTAATAGTCGGAATCGACGAGCAGTTTTCTCTTTTTTCAGTCCTGTATGAGGATTCCATGTCAGTCGTTTGTCCAGATTTAGTCCTAAGTAACGGATCTGTTCAACAGGAATAAGTGGGGTATTATTAAAAGAAACTGTGGGGCAAGACGAAGGGTAGAAATGTGATTTGTAGGAGTTTATTGGAATTTATTTTAATCCTCCAGTTTTGGCACCATTCTTCGAGGGTGGTGATGTGGGATTGGAGAGATTGGGATACAATGGAAGGGTCATTATTCACTGACAATAGGCATATGTCATCGAATAGACTTTTATGCGTCTAATTCCTGAGACATATCCCAAACTAAATTCATTAACTACTGATTTTTCAGTAAATTTTTTATGATATTTGCCATAATTAATTTACAAAATGTTGAAAAACATGATACAAACATTTTAAGAATTGACAATGTAGGGTCAAACATTGGCTAACAATATAGTTTACTTTTACTAATTTGATACCTTTATTGACCGCCACGCGGACTATCTTCCTACAATATGTTCCATTAGGTTTTTACTGCTGTAGGTAGTTTTAAAGATATAGATCTCCAAATGAAAAATTAAATTTTGTTAACTTTTTAAAACAGCCACTATCTTTTATTTCTCCCAATTATGGTTGGCAGATTTAATTTTGACTACTGACTGTATATAGTTTTCATTAAAGTTATTAATTAATGATAATAAAGTTATTAGTTAAAAGTAGGGTAAAATAACTTGCTTTATCTTCCGTTTAATGTATTTATCTTTTTTTTATTATTTTTTCGCTGGTGAAATTATGCATAAAAAGTGTGGACTTAAGGCAATATTCTCAAAAAATTGGGAAGTTATAATAATAACTATGAGGATCTGTGTACTGTAATAGTAAAAAAAAAATTCACCTTAAAGGATGATATGAATTTGATCTGCCGAATTATTTTTGGAGAAACTGCTTAATCCCCTGCAATTAATTGCAACTTGTTTATCAATAATCTTTCTTTTCGTGTTAATTTATTTCACTACCAACCTGTATCTTCGTAGAAGGAGAGAGTAGAACTAACTTATTTATAATCAATTTTCTGTATCAGTTATCCATTATTCGAAACAGTTTTTACAATTGGTCTTGATGATTCAAAAACTAGGAGGATACATACGTAGCTTTCATCAAGTTTTAAGAGGAGGGACATATAAGTTCCAATAAGTAAATAAGCTCTTAAAAGTTATTAGGTCCAAATATTTTGAGATGTACTGTACTATGTATCCCCATAACAACTGTTTTATTTTGTCCAGCTTTCTACATTTTTTTTTTTCAGGCTACCTGTTTGTCCTGTTTATTCCCGTTAAATGCTCACATTTTCCAGCGATTAGGAGTCTATTCTTATATGTTGTAAAAAAATTACGGAGATGTAAATAATTCTAATAGGAATGTGAATTGATCGACAAATAATTTAAAAATCCTGATTTAGCGTATAGTCTATTGCTATAAATATTATTTTACCCTGGTTACCGACCCTCTGAATCATGGTATTTCCCAATAATCCAACCTAAGAACTAACCTATACTGAATCCATTAGGCTAAGAACTTTTTAATAACCAGTTCTCTCATATCGTTGTTTCATTCGTTTTTACAAGCCAAAGTATTTTGTAATCAGTAGTTCTTTTGCTAGAGTATAGCAATTAATGATCTGCCTCTAAATGGATTTTAACACATCCACATGGTTCTTCAGGAGTTACTTGTTTTGGTTGAGTATGTTGACCCATCTTTGGTTAACCTGTGTTCTTCATTTTTTTAGAGATACGACATGTGATTTTGGATGAAAATCAATTCGAAGTGAAGGTTGCATTAGGTTATTTTTTCGAATTCGTCACATGTTATATTAATCATATGGCACTCAGTTGAATTTTCATCTATTATTTGCCTTTACAGTTTACCACTGTAGGAAACTTACATAAATGTCCTTAGCAATGTCTGTTATATTGTTATAATTAATCTTATTTATTTTTCTTTTTACAAGTTCAGTCATCCTATCTATGTAACTGATTTTCAAATCGGAGTTCTGTATTACTTTAAAGCTATATGTTTTTATTTCATTGTAATGTACATTAAAATTTCCTCTACGGTACTCTGATAGATGGATATTCATTGTCATTTCCATAATTGATTAAGTTCATGAGCTGGAATTCCTCAAAATAAATAATTTTGGATTACTTTGTAAGTATGGATCCTACTATGGAATACTATGTAAATATGCGATGATTATTCCGCTTGTTTTTTTATTCGTATCATTTTATATCCATTAATTATGAATTAACTTTTGGTTTTAAAAACAGCAATATAGTTATTTCAAATTTTGTATATATATATTTTTTTTTTAATTTGAAATATTATACAGCAATTTACTGGTATATCACTCTCAGAGTAGTAAGCAAAATTATATAGTTTGAGTGAACCTAGAGACAATGATTGATGGATTTACCAACCCCTTGTAATGTATGTGAAACCCGGAGGTTTTAAAGTTGGCAATGAGCGATGTAATAGTGGCATTAGTTAGATAACTGTAAAAGAGCTAGAATTCACAAAAATAAAATAAAATCTGTGTCCCAAATATTTTGGTACGTAAATTTATTTAGGTAAACCTAAAACCATCGTACATCGTACTTCGTACACTAGCGGTCACACGCAATAACCTCCCTACTTAATTTTTTTCCGTAATATGTTATTTTAAAATTGGAATGAACTTTGTATTTTAAACCTTGTCCGATCTATTGTGAACTTACTTAGATAATTCTGAAGCCACAATATTACCAGTTAATAGGTTAGTGAAGAGGTTATCGAAATTTATAACTAGTTTTACGGCTTGACGTAACAGCTATAGCCCATCACGGTTACTTAGAGATTGTTAGTTTTTCATTAAAACGGTTATTTATAACCTATGAAAGGCACTACATGTATTGATGTGAAAAAAACCAAGGTGATGTGGCACATCTGACTATTTTTGTTTTGTATTTGATATATTCCCTAGATTGTATTGTAAACTGGAATAACATGGTGATAACTTACTGATGGTGATACTATCTTCGGAATACGTCCAATTCAAAATAAGATCAAAGCTTTTTTTTCAGACATTTCTCTATTAAAGAGAAGAAATGACATTTATTGAGAAGGTCTGTAATTAAATATAGTGGTTTGGCTAGATTTCAAACATCTTAAATAGTTTTTGTTTAATTGAAAAACAAAATAACGATGTCTTGAATCGATTGTTTACGTATCCTTCCTTCTTCCGAAACTAAGTTGATGGCGATCATTTATTACTCTATACTTGGTTTTGAAATTACTAAACATTCAATGTCCAGAAAAACAAAAAACTAAACAAAAAAAACGTTCTTTGAAGTTTACATTGTAACTTTAAAAAAAATCGCCAATTATTTTAAATAATTATTAAACTGTCAAATGCAATTAGGTAATCACACCTAATGATTGTGATTACGTCTTTCTTATAATTATTAGTAATAATTTAATATTTTCTATTGGTAAGTAGCATTAATATTTTAAGTTTTGTTATGATTTAAGTATAAAAGAAGATGATTACTTACTTGCTAGTGTAGGTCGATGAATACTATGAGTGGTATCGTAGTGGATGTGAATTGTCTCGTGGCCGGTGCTGCTGACTATTGTAGTCACACTGTTCAAGGGCTTTACTAGTTAACACTTTAGGTGCTTAGCTATTCTAAACATATGTTACTTAATTATTACTGTTAAAGCCCTGTCTCAATAATGGAACTGTTAATCCAATTAATATTTTATTTATTCAAAGTTTAATTGTTAAATATTTAATTATTGTAAATTTCAATTCATTGGCTAGCTGCTATCGAATTTCTCAATGAAAATAGGCTCTTGTATGATATAAAGTCCTGGTTTTACTGTCTCTCGGAGTATTGAGTTAGTGGACTGAATTTCAATAGCTAATCCTAAAAAAACTTCTGCTCTCGATGTTCAAAGCTTCATGTGCCTTGTGTCTTCCCTATAGCCTTTCATCTAGTTTTTTAATCCAAAATTCAATTTTACAGAAAGGATCTAGAAGTAAAAAAATGTACATTGCTCTGATGTTAGTTTTAGGACCACAATAATTCGGTTTAGTTGTTATTTGCGGTTGGAGTCACTGTATTCACTTGTAAAAAAAATTATTAACAATTTTCGAGCAACATAAAAATTGTGCGCAAAGTTTGAAAAATGATATATTATGCATTTATTTCAACAAAAAATCTTATTAAAAGGCCATAATTCTAGATAAAAAATGTATTAACTTTTCAGTTGTAGAGTAATTCATACTTCATTAATGTTTTCTTTGTATTTAGAATGTGACAAATAATGCCCATGCCGCCATGCTTTGTCAACCCATTTACGATCGCCCAAACTCAAATTCACTTGATCCATCAAGCAATCCTCCCACCTACGTGTCGGTCTACCCCTCGAACGTTTAATTGTCTGATAAGTGTTTACTAACTTTTTGGGTGACGTTCGTTACGAAACCCTACAACCTTACAAGCCCACCTTATTCGCTGTCATGCTATCACCTTTATTATATTTACCCGGCGAAGTTCACACAATTTGGTGTTGTGTAGTCTTCCAAAATGTAATTTAAAAAAAATAAAATAAAATTTTAAAATGTTAAATTCGCACTGTCACGAATTTTCATGGTATGGGTTTCTATTTTGGTTTAATAGAATTGCTAATTCATTTAAATTTTATCATAATTCAAAGTTAGACATGAAAAATTAATATTAAAGATTTATTAAAAATTAAACTTTCCGTTTATATGATTTATGAAATGCATGTATTAATATATTTTTTATTTCAAGCTAAATTCTCATTAATAATATTAAAATTTAAATATCTATTTAAACCGTGATTGTTAATAATAATACACAAACCTTCATGTATGCTTTCTTTAAGAGGAACACGGTGTCGACAGATACATCTGTTACGAAGTGAACTACACAAAAAATGTTCAGTGTATAAAGATGGAATATATGACTTGGATAAATAGGACATTACGCTATAAATGAATTTATTCGATTCTATTAGTTAGTGTCCAATACTTAGTGACCAAGTAGTGAACAATACTTTCCAAGAATAATTTAAATCATAATTTAGATTTTCAAAAAGAGGTAGATATGTATAAGATTTCATAGTACTTGAGTAGGATTTCTTATTGCCCTGTAGAAATCGTCTAATTGGTTGTTGAAAAAAGAACTATTTCTTAAGGCGTTGTACTAGTCCGGTTGTTCTCATCTCGCTTCCTGCTTCTCTATATCTAGAAGTAGAACTCATAGGGGATTTGTCTAATTAATTCCTAGTGGATTAAACCTTCTGCAAACAGCATCTTCTCTCAGACCATCTGTTCGGTGGTAATTCATTTTATTAAAAAACTAATCTATCTGATTAAGTAAATTTTCTTATCCAAACTAAGAATATAAAGATATCTACTAGTACTACCAGTAACTACTATACACTACTAACAGTTTCTGTAACGTCAGCAAACCTGTCCAGTTTGTCTGCGAAATAGATCGCAGAATGTACTTATTTGAACTTTTTTGAGTTTCAGAAATCTGTTATTCTTGGAGTTTCTACAGCGACACTCTATTAATTAAAAAAACATAAATAAAACCAAGAATGAAAATGATAAAAACCCGTTTCACTACCAAACCGATATTGTGAACCAAGGTAATTTATTCCATTTAAATTTCCTTCAAAAAAATATTTTATCTTCCTGCCTTGAGTGCTTACTAGTATTTCGGAAAATACAGAAGCATGTCAGGAATGATCGGAAGTCGGGGTTTCGCCGTAAAAGAAGTGTTTTTAAATTCCAAAATTTAGTGACATTATATAGTTTTTATAAAATGATGAAAGCTACTTTGTGCTGTTTAAATTATGAGGTTATATTCTAAAGGCTGCTATATACTTAAGGTGTTACTGTCTTTTAGTAAAATCGATTTTTACATTTTTTTTCCTTCTTTTCGATTTTTCTAACAATTTTCAACAAACCCCGTGTATCATTGTAAAGCTAAATGATATTTTTTTATCAGCTAGGTCTTATCCTCATTGAAATAGTTTAACAGTGCTTAAATGCCGAATTAAAAAAAAAAATCTCTTTTAAATTACCTTTAATTTTTTTTTAAAAATAATTAACCATTTGGCATTTTTTAGCAACAATAAAACATTAATATATACATAAGTACGTAAGAGTTTGATCATTAACTAAAGGAGAAAAAGGAAGGAATAGAGTTAGCAGTTTAATTATTCGCACCACAAGAAAGCCTGAAGTATGAATTTTATAGATACAGCAGAAAAATAAAAATTTATGTTTAGTCATCATTTTTCGAGGTGGTAAGTGAAATGTGCGCACCGCATCATTATTTTTTATACTTAATAGCTAATTATCAAAGTAGTATTTTTCAAAATTTCCTTAGCTCTTTATACTAATTAGTTAAATTTCCTGAAGGCTAGGCATTTTTTCAAAGTTGGTTACGTGAAAGAGTATTAAGATGAATTATGTGGGAGTTGAAGCACTATTTATCTCCTCGCAGTAATGGTCAAGCACTATCGCCAAAGACGCTTCGTCATTGGCTGGAAATTAATGGACTCCACGCTCTTGTTTCTAGAGCAAAGGAGCTGAACACTGTTTTGGAAACTGAAAAATCGCTTTGTTTTACAAATTATTGTATTTTTTATTTTAATAATTAATAACTTTTTCTCTTTAATGATTAATAGTCCTTTGGGGCTTGTACAGAGCGAATATTCTTCTTTAATGAACGATAATTAGCGTGGGTAATGAACTTGTTGAAAAATGGGCCCCTCGCTGTGGAAGTCTAGGGCTGTCCTAAAACGTTTACTAAGCACCTAATTAGTTTGATATAGTAACGAATACGGTTTTTTTGCCCATAAATTCAAAACCGTAGATCCTAGTTGAAAAATTATGAAATAAATTAAATTATGCATCGAATGAGTAGCATTTGGTCAAGTTATCGGTAGGTCCTAATTTTCAACGAAAACTGATCTTTAAAAATATAAAACTCTGAATCTTTGCTAAACTTTTAATTTTAAAATTTTGCCGAATTTTGTATGGCCTATATGAATCCTTGACGATGAAGCCATAAACGACATCGATGATATAATGAACTTTAGAAATCATTTAATGTCGTATAATTATAATTTATTAATTTTATGGTCTCAAATTTTGAGGATAACGATAGTTAATAATGATGAAATACAAACAATTTTTTTTCTACAAAAAACACTAACCACAACAAGCACAATAACCTGTTATTTTTTTTTTCCGCCCAAGTTGTGTGAAACGAATAATGGTGAAGTTGGTGGCCAACGTTTAGAACTTGGAGGCTGCTACATATTTTACTATCCCAGGGATCATTGAAATTTCTATGTTTTTATTTTTCTACAACTTTGATTTTTTCCTGGGTTATATTTCGAAATATCTTACGGCCGGTTCTATCACGGTAAACATTAATTTAATAAACTTTCAATTGAGAACTTAATCGTTTAAACGAAAGATGCATGGATATGAAGCTAGGATCAAAAATTGCTCTGAGACAGCCATAGTAATGAGAATTGAAGTGCCCATTGCATGCAGAGCAGTTGTAAAACATTGCAATATAATTATGTCATCATCTCAATTAGGAAGAAATGTTTCTCGATTTAGTACTAGAACCAATATGAATATGCAGTGATCCTTGGATACCAAATTGCCTACTGTTTGAGAATCACTCGTATAACTGCATCCTTTTTTAATAATTAATTATCATATTTCATTACAATCTCTGGTTACGATTTTTGATATTCAAATTTTACTTATAGTCACTATGAGGTAGTTATTGTGAACAAATTATTTAGTACAATTTGGATTTAAAAATGTTCAATATCTTTCATTGTTATCGAACCTTTCGTCATTTGAATTAGGGACTATTTAAAAAAAATCTACTAATTACTTGTCAACTGTTAATAATGATGCGTTCAGTTATTTATTCTATTGACTTTTATAATAAATTTGATTTATTCTAAATATGTTTATTCATTTATTAATAATTTCAATATTAAAAAATGATTTGATTTTTTGATTTAAGATGATATTACTTTCTTTAAGTATGATATTATTTTTAATATCATTAAAATTTAAAATAATTTTAATTGACTATGTTTATTAATTAGGCTTGTTAACCATTTAAAAATAATTCTGATCTCCTTACACAAAACGGTATTTTTCAATTGCTTATTCTTCATTTCTTTATACTTCTCTTGGAATACTTTAGTATTTTTAATTGGACAAAAAAACAAACTCTTAATGCTTTTCTAAAAAGCGATAAAGAACATATATTTATAGCAATGTTATAACTGGATTTTTATTATTTTGTACCTTAATAGTATATTAAACCAGCTTTAATTTGAGTACTAACAGACATCTATAGATCTTACGGTTCCTTAGATATTGTTTTTCATAAACCAAAAGCTTTGTCGGAACAACTAAATTCAACATCTTGTGAATTTGTTTTGGCAAAATACCCAATACACAATCATGAAAAATACTACTCCTACGAAAACAAACGCCATAAAATACTTTATAGAACATTAAACTAGCTTTAATTTGAGTGCTAGTAGACATCTGTACCTAAAATGATGTTTGTAAATGTTCAAAATTACTTATTTTTACTATACTCTTTATAAAAGTATATCTCGAGAACTATTGAGCGTAAACAACTTTATTAGGGCCCATGTTTCAGCTAATTTACTACACTTTAAATGATGTTCTATTATGTTTTCTAGTGTTGTAGGTAGCTTTAACCCGTCATTGGTCGCTGCGTGAGAATTTCTCTCACGTTAATCGTTTTCCGGGTCTGGGTGCTGCTAGAGGGAGACTGTGGGCTGTGGTTCCCAGTGGAATCTGCAGTTCACAGTCGCTTCCTTCTATACCTTACCTCCCATCCCTAGCAACTCTGAGTTACCTTCCAGCTCTCTTTCCCTGACAATATACTCTTCTTATGAGACATCTCTCACGCGACTGAGGCTGCAATCAAAATATTCAAGTTGTGAAGATTTTTCTCACGTGTGCTAAGTGTATTTAATCCATAAAAATGTTTTTTTCTCGAGGAAAAAAATAGCAGAACTAGGGAAACGTAGGTTTAAAAAGGTACGAACTTCATTAGGTACGTATTATTTACTATTCATTGTATTTCGATACTATAAGTGTATATTAGGGTGGTCCTTATAACAAAATTTGTCTTTTCATGTTTTCACTATATCGCTGCGCCACACCCACTATTACAGTGGGGTTTTGTACGCTCGGTCTCAGGAGAGCGAATGAAAAAACAAAAAAGAATTGCCACCAGTGTAAAAGACCGGTATGTCGATATGATGAAACGGTTTTCACTTGCACCAGTTGTGCACAAGAGATTTCTTAAGACTGAGCATTTTTTTTTCTAGGATTTGTGTTATGTTCTTTTAATATGATATGTCTGTATTTTAATTTTTTTGTCTGTTTCAAAATATCATTTTATGTTTATTACTATTTTATAATCTTTTGTTTGTTTCTTTTAATTTTTATTTTGATACAAGATCGAACTAGTTTTAACTAAGAAGTATTGAATATAATTTTTTTTTGTTATGCTTAAATAAACCTATTCTAAATCAAAATTTTATCTTTTAAAACTACGTTTAAGAGACCTAGGAGAGGTTTTTTCCGCCAGACTTTTATCGATTGGGAACTGGTGTAGAGATTGACGTCGCTCCTCCACAAAAGCATTCTTTTTTTTTTCAAAATAGATTAAAGGAACTATCTTGGGAAAGGAATAAAAGAGGTGTGTCAGAATTAAAAAAAAAAATCTAGAGCTTGTAAAATACAATCTACGTAGGCCATGTTCTGACTAATATTTATTTTTAGTTATCTCCTTAGATATATGAAGATTTTAATGGAATATGAACGAGCACACACAATACATTGTTTAAATTTAAAATCATCTTTGCTTGTTTATTATTTATACCATGAAGAAAAATACTCTTTCTGTTTTAAGTTCTAACACGTTCTCTATAAACTTTAGAAAAATTTTCATTACATCTGCTCTAGAAATTAATAAATTCTTTTTCTTTCCTATCATTCGTTTAAGAAATAAACGAGTCGGAATCTATAGGGCTTATGTAAACATTCCTTCTCTCATATAGTTATGACGAGTGTACTCGTCCCGTCCGTGCGTCTAGTGCTAAATTAACCTTGGAGTAATCAAAAGGTTTGAGAAGTAGCTGGTGGATTTAATTATGTTACATGAGGGTAGTTCTATGTTTAACCTGCGCTGGCCTTCTATTTGAAGTATTTATGATACTGTTATGGCTTTATTCTCGAAATGAAACAGGATTTTTGATGATAGATAAGTTCTGGTTTTATTTTATTTATTTATTCAGCCAAGTATAACAAATGTAATACGACCGGAAGGCCATATATATTGGTCGCTGCCAAAATAACATATACAAAATATCGTAACATATTATTTTATTTTATATTATAATATTTATTTGTAACACTTGAAGGCTGTAACGGCCTATAAGCTAAATTATGCAATTTTAAAATAGTTTCTGTACATATATCTGATAATTTAATCTATACAATAGTTGTAGCTAAAATACAAAATACTACTAAAAATAAAACAAACGCTGATCTAAATACTAAAATATAGGTTATTTGAAATAGGCATCTAATGATAGAATAATAATTATAATATATAGACTTACGAAATTTAGAAATGTAATAATACAAATGAATTTATGAAGAGAATACTAATAATAATAATAATTTACAACTAATAAATTAATAATAATAAAGGTAATAAATTCCTTAAAGCACGTGAAGTTGAATAAAATAAAATACAATATAAATAAAGGATTAGGTATGTTTTAGTAATATATACAGTTTGGTTAATTCGGAATATAACGAAATCTAAGTCTATGAAAAATTACAGACAGTTATTCGGTCAATAAAATCAACTATTATAATATTACTAAAATCAGCTATTGAAATACTACTTGACATCACAGTCTAGTCAGAATCTCTATCTTAACTTCCTGATAAAGACCTGAAATTTAGGTCGAAACGTCGGCACGAATAGTTTTTGTTTATTTGCTGACCGCACATCTTCTCCACAAGTTTGTTTATTAGTTGTTTTGATAGATGATTGAACAGATATAGTTTAAAGTACGTTTCCCATTTTTTTTATTAAATCATGGTCCTATAAATTTAATTTTTTCTAACATTCTGTGGATAACTATTTTCTTTTCTAAACGAATTACTGTTCAACATTCCACATATTTACTTTTTGTATTTTTTTTTTTTTTGTACAGTTTTAAATTACGATAAATAAATAAGAAAAAAAATTACTGTTCATAAATTTGAGTATGATTTTGTACAACTAGAATAGTTTAAGTGGTAAAGTTGCTACAATTTTAAGATTTTAAGCCGTATTACTGCTGTGCGTATTGATTCTGTAGATTTGCAATTTTTTAAAAATGATTTTCAACACCTATATCTTAATATTGATTTAATTTATTTATTTATTATTTATTTGATTAATTCTTTTTTCACCATTATTGAAATTATCTTGTTTGTTAAAAGTGGATGGATGAAATGATGAAAATTATCTGGTTAAATCTTTAACTAAATGATTTTAGTTTTTGTTAATTATTATATACGATCTTATTGTTCAATAATACTTTTCGGTAATTTATTTTAGACATCTTCGTGTTCGTTTTAAGTCCAATTTTATTTTTTTCAATACAAATTATACATAATTTGTTCAATTTATTATAAATTATTTCTGAATTTTCCTGACCTTATTGATAAGAAATTTCACAAGAAAGTGGCACAATTTGTATCTATATAATTTTTTTTTATATATTATATTTGTACTTGAAATTAAATCTAAAAGCTTTAGAAAGGAAGATTGTGAGTGAGATATATGTTTCGAATGAGAGGCTTATTCTATACTACTGAGAAGGAACCAGACTGTTAATTACCTACCCTACTCAAAGGCGTGGATAAATGTAGCAAGCTTAAAAGATGTTGGTTGGTCGGCCATACTTCAAGGAATCCTTAGAAGTACTTACAAATGATGAATTACTAGAGAACTGGAGAGAGATGCTGGTTATTTGAAGGATATTTGATGTAGGAAGTTGAAAGGATAACAGACCACATTGGGTACAATGGAAGACAATTCGTAGCCTCGTCACGTGGTCTAATATTCTTCCCGAAGATGTTAGTAGCTGTTTACTCAAAGTAAGTTGAAGTCATTCCCGACAGAACCGCAGTATTACGAAAACTTTTCATTAAATTTATTTATTTCTCTCTACCATAGATACTTGATAAAGTACTACAATTGTAAGGTATCTTTAACTAATTAATAGCCACTTATATTATGTGAGGCTGTCATATTAGAGAATTTATTTTCCGAACAACTTGGGCTTATAATTAGAATAAACCACATTGCAGGTGAAATGTTAATTTATTTAATATATGAAAAGTAACTAACATTAAAAAATGAAAGTTACATTTCCAATAGGCATTTATGTCGGTAATGTTGCATGTTGTTACAGCCGAGTTGAGTTAGCTAATATTTAGTAAAGGAAGGTTCAAACTAATATCTACTTAGTTGTCTGAATTAGTCCCCATTAATTTAGCGGTAGCTATTAAGCAATAACTAAATCAGCTCCAATTTTTTATGGGAACTAATTCTTCAACCCTATTAGTGATTTTATGACCAGGCGCTTCCTAACGCTTCATAACTAAATGTTAGTTGCTGATCTGAGATCATAGCTAATTTAGTTGCAAGAATTAGCTATGAGCAAACAGCTAACAATTAGCCGGTTAGTTTTTGGTTTCAATTGCAACTACAGCTAATTTAGCTTTAGTTTTTAGTTGTTAGATATAGCTTTTGCCCAGATCTGCAACCGAGTCAGCTTGCTCGAGCGAAGATGTGTGAAATGGATTTGCCACTGCCACAATTCTTATCAACAATTTGAAATATCTTGTATTTTTATCTGAAACCCATATTAATTTTCTATTTTTATTATGTTAAATTCAGTTTTTACCTTCCTCTGAGTGGCAAATCCACTGAAAATCTCTCGTTTGGTGAGCGATTATTATAGTGTGTTTTTTTTTTCTAAAAATAGTGCTATTTATCGTTTCTAGTTATTGGACTTTCTTGATCTTTCTTCTTTCTGGAATACGCATTCATCTTTTTGTCGTCTCATTTGTGTTTACTATTTCTTTTTTTCTCTTTTGGTTGAACTCTTCATGTGCTAATCAATGAATTAGTTTACCTAAAATTTGTCAATTTTAAATTATAAAATAAACAAGAAATGCATACACCTATATGTGTTTAGTACTCGAATGAGGGTATCGTTTAAGAGTTTTTGCAACAAAAATCAAAATTTTGTCTAAAAAGAGTAAAACGTGCAATTTTGTGCTGAAAAAACAAAACAGAAAGAGTGAAATTATAGTAAACACTAAAACGTGCAATGTCGTATAATATAGACTTAGTGTTATTTGAATGTCTTCTCTACTATCCGAATTTCAGCCGAGGTCGTGCAAAATATTGATAAGAACATGAAATATTGACGCTTGCAATTAAGCAAGAGTTGATCAAAATATGCAATTACACGAAAATTAGGTCTCTACCTTTAATTATTAATCGAATCATATTTTTAAAAAATATTTAGCTAAAATTTTTATTAACCTATAATAAATTAAATATATTAACGTATAAATATGAACCTTAAATTATCATGTGAAGAGAGATTTTAATTAAAACATGTAAATAATGTTTTGTGTACAATCTAGAAAATATTTATTCATGAAATGAATTTGAAAACGTCACTATACTTTTGATTAAAATGTATATTGTATTTGTTCCCCATATACAGTCTCTGCTTGCAGATGGAACAAACGAAATTTAAATCTTGATATTTATTTAGTTTTGTTTATTTATTAAATATGAGAATAATAGCGCTCTTGCGAAATCCTGGATTACGAACCTGGCTCAAACCGGGATTATAGTTGATTTACTGTAACTGAGTTTGGTATCTTTGATAGGGAAATTGGGCCAATGAATTATTTTACTTTTATTCATTGTAATGAATTATTATTTCACTGTAATTGTAGGCTTAAATTTAATATAGCGCAGCAGTTTGCTATTGTTCCTTTTGTAATTATTAAGTATACCAGTGGCTACTCCGAAAGTATTGTATGAATAATTCCGAGCCATTACCTCTTTTCCTTCTTCATACAATCAACTAATGCAGGAAAGTAAGGAAGCCAATCACGATACGAAATACTGCATATTCAAATTTTAACCTAGTTTTAACTGGTCTTTTCCAATGCATGAATCTTCAGAAAAAATATCAAGTCTGATTTAAGTTGGCCATTTGTGGAAGGTTTATTGCTAATTATCTTTTTACGCAAAGTATTAATGAAAATAATAAGATGCCATATAAATCTTCTGATAATTACCAGAGAAAAAAAGTGTGAGAAATTAGAACTAGTTTACCCCTGCGAGATCTCTCGCATTCGATGTGTTTCGTTCTCATCTTTTATTCATTAGAAATCTAAGTGATATCAGCCTCATACTTATATACCATATTATCAAGACACAAATTTAACATAAAAAATTAGTAAAGCCGCGTACTTTAAAATCACTATCGTTAAGGAACAGTTTACGTAATAAGTAATTACGTTGTCCTACTAGAAAATATCACTAAAGTTTTACGGTTAAGATTCAGCTATTCGTAAACTTATATTAACCCTATATTGTATTCGCTGAGACTTCATAGCTAGGCTGCAAATCAACAGTTTTTTTTTAGACTGGCATCGAATTTTCGGCAGTACCTGTGTACCTGAATAATTTAAGAAATGAAAATTAGAAATCGGTTTAGCCGTTTACTCAGAAAATCGTTACATATTTTGAAACGGACATACTTAGCATCAATGTGTTAGTACAGTATTTTTTCAATATTTCGAGCTCTTGGAATTTCACCGTGTAATTTGAGCAATTAAACCTTGGAATTGGTTGTGTTTAGCTCAAAATACTGTTTATAAGCACAGACGGACGGATCTAAACACATTTGATACAACCAGTTTCTGGATCTTGAGCTCGATTTGTTTCGAAATATTCATGATATTTGGTTTAATTAGGAATTAAAATCGACTTAGCCGTTCGCTAAATCGCCACATATCTACAAACGAGCAGACTATAACAAATACTTAAACACTTTATTGGCCCAATTTGTGGGTATCCAGATGAAATTATCAAGCAAATTTGTAAAAATTAGTTCACATTATTTATTGGTTACGATTGAACCGTAGTATGTTACTTAATGATGTGAATAACATTTTGTTTGTTGTTTGTTAGTTTTGAAAGGGCGTTTAACAGCCTGGTCATCAACGCCCGTTGGTTGTTGGCTTTGGTAAGGCCTAGTTGTTTTAGTCATAGCTTTGGTATGGTGTACTGATCCGCACCAATTATAATTAGATTTGTGGCAATTATAATTTGTTTAATAATCGTAACGATATTGGAAAGGATGGTAAAAAGCAAATAACTGACTGTTCTAATTTTAAAAATAAGGCA
>NW_027109100.1:568651-577712 GCF_000696795.3 Halyomorpha halys
TCTATTTCCATATATTGAAAATCATAATATCGGATAAGACCCTTACTATGGTTGAGAGTATTATGCGGTGTTATTTGAACTGGGAATTGTCCACCTAAGTCTGTGTAAGATAGTAGTTTTGTTGATTGTTGACTATTGATTGTTTGTATTAATAAAGAGCCATCTCTCAATTTTTTCACTGTTTTAACATTTCCCACCAAGTTGGTTATGACTTTGTGAATAAAAAATGGAGAAATTTTTTTAAAGTCCCCTTGATCTGTTCTTTTAGTTATTAAATACGTCGGCATATTTTCTGCTCTTTGGGGACTAATTTTGTCAGGGGGATGTTTAATTCTTCCACGGATTTTAGTCCCTGGGTTAGACAGATCGTGGGGGTCCGGAGGATCCCCCATGTGTTGCTTATGTTATAAAATAAACTAAAATACGAATATAAATAAAAATTAAAATTTTAAAGTAATTAAAATTAATATTTGAAAGTAATGTTACGTAAGTACTAGAGTTAACTAAATATGTATATATATACTAATTTAGATTAATTAAATAGTGATTCTAGTTATTAATAGTAATACATGCATCAAGTATATAAAGAAAATATAAAAGTAAATAGGTAAGAAGGCTTAGCTGTTGATGACAGTCTTGAGCAGAAATGTGGCAAACAATAGGTCTATTGTTTCTCGTCAAAGGGACACCGCGATCCTCACTCTACGAAGTCTAAGAGAGAACTGAGAATAACATTTTATTTAATAAATAGTAGCAAAAAAAGATCCGTAGGCATGGGAAGGAACGAAACATGTGATAAGTATTGCTTGGCAACTATGCTTCTGTGTTAGCTGAGCTAAAAATGTTGTTTGTTTTTTTGTTCAGTGGCCCCAAACTTGGTCATCAACGCCATTTATATTTAATTTAATTTTGCTTATATTCGTTTAATTTTATTATTTTATTTATTTATTTTATTTTATTTTTTCTTCCGTTCAATATTATATTTTTGTCAGTAAATGTGATTTTAGAAACTAAAAAACACTAATTCTATTGTTTTATGATCGCCTCAGAGGTTTTTATGGATTTAGTCCTAAGCTATTGAGTTGTGGTGTGAAATATGGGCATTATTGGAAAATATGGCTTATTATCATATTATTGTTACAATACAGGCAGTTCGGGGGCGTTTTTGAAATGAGATAGGAGTGGTTGAGCCTCGTGTGACCTATTCTCAGCCTGGTCAGTACAACCTCCTCTCTACGGCATTTTGGACTGGAGGTACACCAGACCTTGACATCCTTTTTAATAATCTTTAATTTACTCGTTGGGCTTTCATTCCACAAAGATCGCCATTTATCTTTGACTTCCTTTCCAAGAGGTTTCCTCATTTCTGGTTGAGTTAAAATTGCATTACCCCGCCCCGGAAGCGCGAGGGCTTCTCTTGCAGCGTGATCGGCTAGTTCATTCCCTGCGATTCCTACATGGATTGGAAGCTAAAAATGATGTTTGACCCGTGCCTAATTCGTGAGCACTCAATCTATATCTCAAAAACGGTTTATTTTTGGGCTTTAAACCTTTGGGAACACATTTTAAATTCCTCTTAATCCCTTTAAGGATCATTATTAAATTCTTCATTAGATTCTAAATCACTACTTTCATAGAAACTGTCGCTATCACTACTGTCGCAAATAAGGCTAACCAAAGTACTGAAATTATTTTTTCTGTCGCAAAAAATTACTTTGAGATAAACTAGAATTAAATCTAGCCTGTTTCGGGGACGTATCAGGACGTCATTGTGTCTTTGCCCAAACAAATGCATGCCGTACTAATACGCAAATACAATGCAAGGGTTAAAACACAGGGCATGGAACATACTGGAGTATCGATGTCCGTGTCGAAATCTTTAAAACCCTATTTGAATTGTCGTTTGTTTTAAAACGACCATAATTTTTTATTCGCCTTAACTAAGACAGTCATAAATTTTGACAATTAGGGATACATAATTTTCATTACAGTAATCGAAAATTTTAGATGAAATACCTTCCTTTTTTTTCTCTGAGCTCTCGGGCAATAAGAATGATTCTCGGCACGTGTAAGCTGAAAAGAGACAGTTCCAGCAGATAAAAAATATTAATGGGAACTTAGATGCGATACGGCACCTTAGACATCTTGGATGATCAGAAAATTTGATCTTGAGAAGGTCGCGGTAAGAACCACAGTTTCGCGGAATTGGAGTTATTGATGGTGAAGTATTAAAGAGAAATTGCCTTGTACTGGATTCAAAGGGATAATTCTGAGGTTTATTAGCCTTCTTATTACTGAAATCCATCAATTTAAATTCACGCTTTGTGAATTTAAAGGTTTCTCATTTATCACTTCAGAGACATCATTGGCTATGCCCAATCAAGGTATAATTAGTACAATTTATTTCTGTTATTATGATTTGCATTTAAAAGATTTTTAAAGATTTTTTCAAATAAAAGATGAATATTATAAGAATTTCAGAAAAAAAGAGAAGGTTTCTAAATTAAGGTAAAAATTAAACACAACAGCGAAAGTTAAACCATGTTCTCCGCTAATTATTGTTTTATACTATCTCCCCATAATTGACCACAACATAAATTTTTTAATCTCTCATGATTCTTCAACATTATATCCATAGAGGTTTCCACCATTCATTAACATTTAGCTGATTGATAAAGTATTTTTGTGATAGTTATATAAGTCTCTGTTTTTTTTTTCTTGCGACCAGTCTCCAATTTGGCAATGTTTTCGAAATTCACCAAACTCCTTTCAAGACATTCTAGGTCAATGCCTCATGGTCGCATTTAAAAAGTTGTTACTATTTTCCGGATATTACTATTTACTATTTTCTTTAAATCGAAAGCCTTGAAGAAAATTTTAATATTGATTGAAAACAATTGAAAAACTTAAGTTAAATCTTTTAACCTTGTAATTAAGCTTTTTTGTGAAAAATGTGCTTTTTGACTTCATAAGGAAAATCCGACCATACCTGTATCTTAATAATGAAGTATTTCTCTGTAGTTCTTTCCATTTTAAGGTGTATGCCAGTCGGGAAATTCAGGAATAAATACTAAAATTAGTAGATACCATGCATTAGTAACGCAAATTATTTATGAATGACCTTAAAAATTGGTGCTAAAAAATATCTTTTACTAAGAACACATATTTTTGCAATGATAAAATGTATTATTATTTATCTCATTTGAATAATGAATTTTCGATATTCCAACTGATTCCGTATACTATACCAGTGCGGTCAACAACTAACACATCGATCCATAAAATCTTTTCCAACCTGTCTTAAGTGACTGTTTTAATCCACTCATATTCTAAGGTGGTTGTGGACGATTATTGAAAAAGATAAAATTTTCAATTTTTTTTTTTTTAATTTTCTGTTTATTTATTTGATAAAAAATATTTTCATAATATTTGGTTTTAGTAAAAATATTGGAGTGTTGCATTTGAATGAAATATTTATTTTATTCTATTAATTACGTCTTGTTCTATTGATGTATCTCTACCCAGGCTATGCGCATTTAATTTGAACATTCGTTTATTGTTATCAGTTTTATAAATTTTATTTTATTAATGATGTTTTTCGCATCTGTTTTTGAGTTATTTTATATATATTTCGTGATATATATTGTATATAATTTTCTTCCAGTTCTATATTTTTGTTAACTAGTTATATTCATATAGATTAGAATCAGAAAATACTATCTTAAATAAAATTTTAAATAACAATTGGAAACTAGGAAGAATAGTTTTTGGTCCAAAGAGAGTTTATCTCTACAAGGATATGTTTTAATAAAAAAAAAAAAACATTAGAACTATGATTTTATTATATATTTTGAATAGTATTGTAACATAATTCATCCGTATTTACAATTATAGTAATTAATAAAGAAAATAAATTTCAGTTACTAAATAACTATTAGAGAATTTCATCCTTCTAAGGACATTTTAATATTTTTAAGAAAATATTCGGACATCTCTTTTTAGCGATATTGGTGTCTAATTAAACTATTGGCTTCAAGATTTAGAAAAAAAAATTAATCAACTCTTATCTAAAATACAACATATTTTCACTTCACAATAAAATATTACAATCCAATTTATTGTAGGGATAGCATTAGTTCTTTTATTCTATTTGGTTGGTCCGTGATGCTGGGATGGGATGTCCCGCCGACAGGTGGCTGAGGAATTATCCCGAAGGAGACAATAGGCTTGAACTAAAAGAGATAAGATAATAGGAACTGGGTCTTCTTATCTAACCTAGCTCTGTTCGAGTTAGTACTGTACAAGTTCTAGCTTCTAGTTGCCACTTTAGCAGGAGAGAACAATAATATTGTCGTAAGTGAAATGTTGATTAGTATTGTTGTATTTATTGATTGTTTAGGTATTGTAAACAGATCAAAATTCGTGATAACGGTTGTACTTTACATATTGTATATAATACAGTATTATAGATAGTACAATTTAGTTTAGTTTATTATCTTTATTAATCTGTACATGAATCTTTAAAAATACTGATGAATTATGCTCAAAAAAATATTGAACAGATCAATTTTATTTTGAATAAAATTGTCATTCTGATGTTTCATTCAAAACCTACAAAAACTTATCATTCTAATTTTTTTTTTAGATAAAAAGATGCTTTTGGAGAGATAAACTCTCTTTAGATCTAAAGTTTCAAAAAGTTACTTAAAATAACTCTATATGGGTAGAACTAGTTTAGAAAAATAAATAAAAATAGCAGTACAAGGAAAAATTTAGAAGCAATATATACACAATAGCTTAAAACAGTAGCAAAACATTAGGCAACATCGATAATAAAATAAAAATTTTGAAAAACTACCAAAATTTCCAGTTAAATTGTTATAGCCTGGGTAGAGATATATAAAATAGCACAGAGTATTATGGAATACAAAAAAATAGATCATTATAATTTAACTACTAGCCTCAGGAGGCTAAAATAAGGAAAAGCTCTTAGAAAGAGGTAAATTAATTTTATATTAAAATAATTGATATTGAAATTAATTATTAAAGGAATAAAATGAGAAAAATGTAATATTTGTAAAAGGAAATAATAAGAAATATGTTTTTATAAATATTGATGTATTTAATTTTAAGTTAATGGTTTAGTAATTTAAAATGATCATATAAATTTTTAGTCTGTTCTAAAATAAATGTAATTAAACATTATCCGAAAATGTAATATTGATGAAAGAAAGTAAAGCTTATAATCATATTATTAATTTGATTTTTAAATCGTTTTTAATGCTTTTGAATTTGGACAATATCTAAATTGTTATTTGCTAGTTTAAAAAAAATTAATGATATAAAGGTTAATATTATATTATTATAAAATTGATTATATTATGTTACAATTGCATGTTGAAAACGTCTTATGAATTACACATGTAAATAAATTAATACTGATTATATATACCAAATGTAGATATATACGTTATCAACTGCAACAACCCGGGGCGTTTAGTCTGCGGCCGGATATGTTTGAAATGGGGACAATTCCTCCTTACTCCTGCCTAGTTCTAATACCATCTAATACCCGTTAATAATTAAATGTTTCCAGTCCAATGGGGATGACAACTTGATGATACATTATCAGTTTCGGTTGTCGACATGAAACATTAAGTAACAGTTATAGCTGATATCAGATCCCAGTGGTACTCTGTAGCGAAGTGCCAAGTTGTCATCGTTAGAATCCGGTTTCATTTGGCATTTGCTATTGCCTAATGAGCTCTCTTTTGACTTTTTTTTTGTAAAAAAAAAACATGTATTCGTAAAAAATACGTTTTATTTACATAGTTGCTGATTTTTAGAAGAAAGTAGAGCAATCAAAAATTTCAATTCATTTACATTAGTTATACACATCCGGAACCACAAATCTTTTTCTAGGTTGACGGACAAAATTTTAAATTAATATGAGATGTCAAGTTTGAAAATTACGTTGTCATATTTTCATAATTTATTATAAACATTATTTAGTACTTTACACTTCATTTAGTGCATGAAACTTACGATTCTGTTTAGAAAAGGAATTCAACATGTGGTGGTATTTTCTTAAAAGGTTTTATGATTTCCAAATTTTCAGTTTGGTTTCTCAATTAAATCGTAATTATTTTGCTGCTGGAAAACCTTTGCCCAGACATGTTTACACCCTACCTTTTTTTTGGCAGCGGAACCCATTTGCTACTAATACGAAAATGGCGGAACCTAACGCCTACATTATCATTTGGAACAAGAAAGTGTCAAATGCCGGCTTTACATCAAAAGCTAAGTAAGACCTGTAGGATACCTATACAAAATCTGGACAAACTCGAAGAAATCCTGACATGTTAGGGTAAAAACTGTAGTATGACTCATTGCTTAATTATTTCGCGGATTCTTGGTTGGGAACAACATTCCTGGAACTTTCCGAAAATAATGAATGTCTGTTTTAACCAGGAATATCCAGGTATTAAAAGTAATTTTGTTTGTCTTATTATTTTTTTATAGCAATTAACATATTATTTGAAATTAAAGTGCATTTTTCTATCTCTGTAGATTCTCATTTACAGCAGTAACAAGATATTTAATGTTTGATTTTCATAAACCTTTCAAGGCAAGTACGGCAATAGCATTTCGAGCTGCAATCTCTGTGCAATGAAATCTTAATTTGTCTACTTTTACTTTGAGATGTATAATGAATAGCAGAGTTTCTTCCACTCGCAGAACGCCTTGAAATCTCTTTCGAAAAGCATCGTTGCTTTCTACGAAAAGTCTTTATCAGTTTCAACGTTTGTATGATGAACATGAAAAATGTAACAAAGAACCTCTTTCTACGTCATTGGTCCAAAGAAGTAGTTTATTTTTACACGAAATAACCTATTCAATAAGCCAAAACACAATTTCTCGCATATAAAAAAGCTATTATCCATATTTTTCTGATATTATTTAAGAGCTACATGATGAATCGCGATCCACGATTTGCCTATCTCTATCTATTGTATTACTTTTATTATTCTTGTTGAATATCAATATTCATTTGAATATATGAGCCATTTATTGCACTGGCTTATTGGAATTATAGAGGGATTGCCCCTTCCCCCCCAAAAAAAATCCCACTAAATTCATTATTATAATAATATTTTATTTATATTTATTTTTCCGTTTTAACATTTTAGTATTTTAAACATTGTTTTAACATTAATTTAACATGGTTAATATTTAAAGTGAGATTGAAATTGCTATATTTCATTAAGGTATGATAAATGGAATAATCAACTATAAGTAAAGGAGTATGTTAGTTGACAAAAAGTATTAAATTTATTTACATTCTAGGGAAGAAAGAGATTAACTATATAACAAATATACGTTTTAATTTTTTTCTTTTGCTAAAAGCCACCATTTCCACAATTACTTAATATGTTCTAATTCTAATTTGGTATTATTTTCTTCCTGAAATTTTTTAGCTGAACTTGAAAGATTTTGTCGCAAGCAAGCACGTTGTATATTAATGCTTTTATTTTTTAAACTTGAGCGTAAAATTTTTACTGGAAACTTGCCTAGCATGCTTGAGCGTGTGTAGCCAACTTTACATAAGTATGGAAGAGTTATAGTTGTATCGAATTGGTCATCATTATGTGAGATCCTTGAGTTTTAACACATTGCTTTGACTAATCGGCAAGCTATAGAAATTAATGCAACGGTAATAATTTTTATTAACAACTCAAAATCATATAAATATGGTGTGATTAAATAAAAAAATCTTTACAGATTTGGATTCTTTTTTTAAGTTATGTATTAAATAATGCTACAATTTTTCAAGTTATGTATCGGTTTTTTGCCGTAGTATTTTTAGTTGTTTGTTATTTTTCATTTTCTAAATAGTTCTGATCTATTTCTGTTTATATTCTTTCGAAACGTATACTCCCTTGTTTCAATTTTTCTTACAAGAAAAGGTTTACGGAAGTGGTAGGAGACAGGAATCGGATTTTAAAAGTATATAGTTATACGCAAATATATCAAAAAGATCATTACCAATACGATTATGAATCATTGGTAAAGGAATAATTATTAATAAAAAACTGACTATTACATAAAATGTAATAATTGACAACATTTCTCTGTTATTAGATATAAATGATGTAATTTATTCATCTTAGAGACTTGAAGTGTATTCCATTTCCTAACAGTGGCGCTGTCACAGTTACTTATATTTTATATGAAGCCTGTAACATGGCGTAGGAACTTCCTTCGCTTAACTCTCAAGGAAACGTCACCTTGGATAAATTTATATGTGAAATGGGTAACTCTTAACTTAACCGACATTTAGGTTAAATAATTCTAATTATTTAATTGTTTAAATTAAATTAACTTGATCAATCTAATCAAGGTATACTATTTATACCTGTGTTTTTCTTTTTTAGGGGCACTAAACCTGTTATAAATATCCGAAAAACGCGTTTTTCTTAGTGGTTAAGTCTTCTACTTAAAACTACTTAATTTTCATATAACATAGTATTAATTCATTTTTAACATTATTACATAAATCGCATGCTCGTAAACATCGAAACGCAAGGTTAGCAATGTTATATTCTATTCTAAATTGAAAATCCAAATTAAAACCAGAAACAACTGTTCTTATATTTAAAACAATTCTCAGGCCACCGCTGATGTAAGTCTGGGGAGCGGCATCCTTAAAAAAAATTACAATGTTTTCAAAATAAAGTCCTCAGAATCGCAGTGGATGCTCCTTAGTTTCTAAGAAATAGCAAATTGCAAGTAGAGTCAATGGAGGATTACATCAAAAAACGATTCATGAAATTTCACTCCCAGTTACCGACAGTTAAGGCTAAATGTACCCTTCCTGGGACGCACCAGAATTTACTTTTCTATTTACTCTTGAACGGATGGTCCGATTTCGGATCTGTAAAGTGCATTTTCTTTTTTTCTAAAACAGAAGTTACTGAAATTAGGTTAAAAAATCACCAATCCAATAATAAGGAAAATAAGATGCAAAAATATGAGTTAACGATAAATTTTAAAAAATGTG